>NC_040035.1:39189249-39201975 GCF_003713205.1 Coffea eugenioides | reverse complement strand
TATGTTTCCCTGACATAAACCCAATTACGCCAGTTGCTACTGGGATAGAGATAACGAACAATTACGGATTCAATTACCCCTATTTAGCAAAATAGCCTATATGAATAATTAATTATTGCGCACTAATCAATCATACACAAGAGCTATAACAATTAAAAGCAGGAATCATATAAATACCAATAAATGAGGAAGCGATTAAAATAAATTCGATCTCACAGTAATTGCAGAACCAAATCTTCAGTTGTCCCTTGACTAGAAGTAGGAGGTTAGTCCTCCATTAATGGAGAACAACCATGCGAAAAAGCAATCTGAAGCTCACACAATTGTTCCTAGCTTTTCTATCGTTTTCTTCCTCTCCAAAGTCGGCTAAAAAGAAAAGTACAAAGACCTAAGTGCCTGCCGAATTGTTCCTCTCGAATTTGTTGCTGCCCCCCAACTCTTAATCACGCGGGATCCGGCCCTTTTTTGTGCTCTCCTCGTTTGCTTTGTTTCCTCTCCAAAGTCGGCCCTTTCCTTGCTTTTTTGGCTGAAGTCCTAATCAAACGGGAATCTGGCTTCCCTTATTATTTTTGTTTTCTAATTGAAGTCTACTAGCAAATAAAACTAATCTCCTAAATAGGAAAAGAAACCATAAAAGAAAATATTCCAAGTTTTCTAATCCAATATTAAAACTAATAATGAAGATTAAAATCTTCAAAATCTTCCTTCAAAAATTGCCTTGAATTTGACTCGGACTTGGAAACCAATCCCAAACGTGCCACCATCCAATGAATTGGAAAATTGCCACTTTTAATCACGTTTTGCTCATTTTCCTACAATTGGCACCATTAACCAAATATAAGTAGAATCCGAAAATTAAAATAATATTTGGCTAAAATCAAGGGAAGAATAATTATAAATTTAGCAACGAATTATGACCTATCAATTTCCCTCACACCTAAACCATGCTTGTCCTCAAGCATGAGAACATAAATCAAGTAATTAAATTAAAACAATAGTATTACTCAAATCTTCTATTGCCAAGATATAATTAAAACATATGTCAAGTATTAGTGGCAATTTTCAAGAAATATCTCTCTAGTTAGCTTTGAAGATTAAGGACTCTTTCAATTTATGACTAACTAATCTAAGCATATAAAATATTCAACCAGCATCCATAAGCAAATGGTTCGACTATTAAGCAAAATCTCAACATTAAAATTCATGAATCAGCAGGCTAACAATTCATTCGAACACTTCCACATTTTTCACTATTAGCACTTTTTCTAAAATATCCCCACACTTAATTGATTTTTTTTTCGGGGGAATGCTTAGTTTTTAGCCATTCAAGCGTTTTGACACGAAATCCGACATTGGCCAAATGAAGGAGCCTGGTTACTCAACCATCATCGCTTAAAAATCACATACTCATAGCTATCGTCGCTTTTTGACGCGAAAGTTGACACTTGTGGTGAAGACTCCCGGTTACTAGGCAACGATACTAGCGGAGTATAGCCTAATACTATTCATAAATAAGCACCAAAAATAAAATTAAATACCACACAAACCCGTTTTATTTCTTAAACATGGAGAACTAAGATTAATAGTTGAACCAATTTGCACCAAAAAAAAAATGCTAGACAAATATTTACAATGCTTAGAGAAGTTAACCAAAAAGTGTAAAAGTCACAAAATCTCAAATATTCACCAAAAAGATACCCTTAACCTTAACCATGTCATATTTAACACCTTAAAGTATAAAATCTTGGCAATAGAAAATTTTGAGATATCTAACCATTGTTTATCAGGAATAATCACAAATATGCACAAAGATAGGCAAAAAATTGGACAAAATTCGACAAAGTCAAACAAAAAATTCCAACAAAAATGCCTACACTTGCACTTTTTCAATAAAATACCAAATGGTCGATAAAGTCAACAAAAATTCCAACAAAATGCCTACACTTGCACTTTTTCAATAAATGCCAATATAACTACTCCCCCCACACCTAAATCTTGCATTGTCCCCAATGTAAGCACTAAAGAATAAAATTCAAAACAAAAAGGGACAACGAAACTTTCCTGATCATCAAAGGGGGGTTGTGGCACAACTGTAGGTGAGAGGCAAAAGACATGTAGAACTCAATGGCAAAACTGATGACGATGAAGGCTATGATCGGCAGCTAAGGATGTCAGGTGGCTCACGATAGATGAGGAAGAATTACGCGCGATAAGCAGCGATAATCAGGAACTGACGACCCACGTTGAATAGCGCAACGGTGGCGGTGGAATTTGAAGTTCTTTGGTTGCGGTCTTGCGGCTAGAAAAGAAAAGAAAGGAATAAAAAGGAAAGGGAGGGAAGAAGAAAAGAGAGAAAGAAAGAAAGAAAAAGAAAAGGAGAAAGAAAAAGAAAAGAAAAGAATTTTTTTTTTTGAAACCATTGCGTTAGATGTGGGCATGCCTAACTGCCCTTGAATCTTCTGACCAACCCACGAAAATTAAGATTCTTAAGTGTGACCACTTGGCGTGGGCACGCCTAACTATTAGGGAGTCTTCTGACCAATTTTCGAAAATTGAGTTCCTTAAGCGTGACCACCAGGCGTGGGCACGTTTAACTAATGGAGAGTCTTCTGACCAATTTTTGGAAATTGAATTCCTTAAGCGTGACCACTAGGCGTGGGCACGCTTAACTAATGGAGAGTCTTCTGCCCACGGACGTGAGTTGCCTTCCTTAGGCGTGACCACCTGGCGTGGGCACGTCTAACTACCAGATTCCTGCGACAAAAACAACAAATCACTAAATGCAACTAACACTTAACAAAAACTCCAAAAATATAAGAAAACTAAAACAAAGGCCTTGGGTTGCCTCCCAAGTAGCGCATTTCTTTAATGTCTTTGGCTAGACATTGCCATGTTTATTCACGGAGGATAAAATCGTGTAGCTCGTTTCAGTGCTTCATCTTCTATGTAGTCCTGATATCCCTCGTAAATAGAGTAATTCTTGAGCACACGAGCTACGGTCTTCCATGGATTAGTAGATGGCGTCAAACAAACAAGTGATGACCTTAAATCTTCACTCACTCCTCCATCAAGAGCACTTATTGGTTCGAGATATTTTGCCATCGTAACTCTTAATTTATTCCTGTCATGAAACTCAAAATCTTCTGATATAATAAAATCAATTTCACTAACAGGAATTAAAGAGTAAGAGTTAGAAAAATATTGATTAAGAAATGGAGGAGATGTCACCGCATCTGGAGATTGTTCACTGGATTCATTCACTTGAACCATTTGATGTTGGTGTCTCATTTCTTGCACTTCAACTTTATTTTCAACTACATCTTTAGATCTTTCTTCTTGAGATTCTCGCAGTACCATGTCATTTGTCAGGATAATGGCACTCTCATCTTTCTCATGGTCGATAATAGTTTGTGAGGGCAATTCTTCATAAATTGGAGACATCAATTTACTCATTGTAGCTGCGAATTCACGCCTTCCTTCTTCCATTTCTTTAATCAGCCTTTGTGTCTCCTAGTGAAATTGATGTGTCTCCTGTTGAATTTATGTGTCTCCTGTTGACTTGATGTACTCCTGTTGAATTAATATGTGTTAATAGCTAGTGATTCAACTATTTCTTCAAGAGACATACTCGATATGGATGACGATTCTTGAGACTCTAGCTGTTGAAATTCTATTGGTCTTTGTTCATAATTAAAATTGAATCATCCCACCATCCTTGCTTATACCCGTTTGAATAAGGGTCATACCACGTTTGATATTGAGGCGAAAAATTTCCAAAAGTATCTATTGGAGCACTTAGACCATCTTGAAATGCATGGCATATGTCGATTGAATGATCTGAGGCAAAATAAGTTTCACAATTTGCAGCAGCCCATTGATCATTAGAAAAAGCACAAACCTCATAACCCCTTCTAGAAATAAAATCTAGTCTATCACCAAAATACGGAATGTTCGCAGCCATAAACTATATATAAAAAAAAATAAGAGAAAAAAATGAAAACAAGATGAACTAAAAAAGAAACAAATTAATCAGGCACCAGTCCCCGGCAACGGCGCCAAAAATTGACAGGTGCCGAACCTGTACAATAATAAATACCTACTCGAGAAAAATATAGATTTTGCATATAGCGGTGAGTAGGGTCGAATCCACAGGGACTGGGGATAATTCGTTTCTTCTAGAATCCAAAGTATGGGGGGTTCTTGGATTAAATGCTAACTAAATAAATTAACTGCAGAAAATAATTAATTAAGAGAAATAATTAAGAAAAACTCTAACCAAGGGTACACTTCAGAAATGGTTCATGCACTGATCATCGATTCACAGATAATTCCACATTTATTAATATATTGGTTATAGTTGTCATACACACGATAAACAACCAACCTTTCCTTACTTTCTCGATAGTTAAGGTACGACCGTTAACTATTTCTCTAACCCAAAAACAACCCTATGTACGACCGTAGGATTTAATTTCTAGATTGCATTAAAAATTAGAAAGGCCCAATCTTAACTAACAAACACGCTACGAGGGTTTGTTTAAATTAGATTGTCCGTTTTCCTGACATAAATCCAATTACGCTAATTGCTACTGGGATAGAGATAACGAACAATTACGGATTCAATTACCCCTATTTAGCAAAATAGCCTATATGAATAATTAATTATTACGCACTAATCAATCATACACAAGAGTTATAACAATTAAAAGTAGGAATCATATAAATACCAATAAATGAGGAAGCGATTAAAATAAATTCGATCTCACAGTAATTGCAGAACCAAATTTTCAGTTGTCCCTTGACTAGAATTAGGAGGTTAGTCCTCCATTAATGGAGAACAACCATGCGAAAAAGCTATCTGAATCTTACAAAATTGTTCCTGGCCAAATCGGCCAACTAGCCAAAAAATTAATAATCATCCTAAGAACAAAGCAATTGTGCTCTTTTTATTCTCCCGTGAAAGAAGATCACTCCGAATTTGTTGCTGGCTGAAGTCTTAATCACGCGGGATCCGGCTTTTTCTCCCTCAAATCCGTGCAAAGCAAATCAATGACAAGAAATTGCTAACTATTGCCTTCTTTTCGTCTCTAGCTACGAAGATGCTCCCCTCCCAATTATCTAATTGATTGGTTTCCTAATACCAATCCAACTCTTAAAAAGATTCCTATTACAAATCAATTTCCTCCACTTTTTCTTTTCCTTGAGAATGGTCCCCCGAAATAAGAAAAGTCCACTATCAAATTAATTGGAAAATTGCCACTTTTAATCATGTTTTGCTCATTTTCCTACAATTAGCACCATTAACCAAATATAAGTAGAATCTGACAATTAAAATAATATTTGGCTAAAATCAAGGGAAAATAATTATTAATTTAGCAACAAATTATGACTTATCAATCTCTAATTCGAACATATTGAGAGCTTATCGAGTTCGAGCTCGAATTCGAGTTTGGTAAAATCAAGTCAAGAATGAACTCGATTGGATTAAAATTCGATTCGACTTGATTCGTTCACAACCCTATTGCACGTGCGTTATTGGCATTCGCAAGAGAACCAAAAATCAAATCCCTGTATATCTTGTACACTGACTCTGGTGTATATATATTTTTTAGCATATGTGAAGCGACAGCAAAATAGTTTACTATTTGATTCTCTGCAAGAAGTGTACAACATTTGGTCCTATTTTTTTTTCCAACAAACGTTAACAGCTTTTTATATATTAACTTGATATTACAAAATTTAATAACAAAAGGGGACTGCCCTCATTTCCTTTCTTGCTAATTCTAGCAGCTATACTGGGAAATCACATTCTTATTCTATGTCTTGGACGCAAATTGAGCTAGTTCATGGCTGCATCTATTTTCTGCTCTATGCACAAAAGAAAAGCTACAGCTTTGAAACCATTGCCTTAACTCCTGAATATCTTCCAAAACAGTTGCAATGTTGTAGTTATTTACAATGCGTGTGTTGATTTGATCCACCACTGATTTGCAGTCTGTGTAGACCTCTATTTTGGTCCACCCTGCATCTTTGGCCATCACTAATGCATTTCTTATAGCTAGTGCTTCCACTATGCTGGCTTCACTCTTTCTTTGATGTACTATCCCTTTTGCCTTCACAATTTCTCCTATCCAGTTCCTTGCTATTATGTCTTGCCTCGTTCTTATCATTCTTGCAGATATTACTGCATCAATATGCAACTTGATGACTCCTTCCTTTGATGTTTTCCTCCTGCTTTGTTGTTGTTGTTGTTGTGACATAGCAGCATTGCTTGGTTCTTCCCTTTCAGTTTCCTTTGTCAGTTCATACTCTATCCATTCTTCTTGTGCCTTCTTCACAATCTTGTTTGAGGTTGGATTGATTCTTTCAAACACCTTTTTGTTCCGAGCTTTCCAGATTTGCCATAATATGATGATTGTGATGTTGATCCTGTATTGGCCATGGTCCATTGAGCTTGCTTGTATTACCATTTCCCACCATTTCCACAAGTTGTGTTGTTGCTCTTTTATTCCCTCTCGTTTGCACAAAAGAAAAACATATGTTCTATAGTTTCAAATTCTTCTCCATAGCAATCACATCTTCCATCTCCCTTTCCTATTCTTCTAAAGGTCATCTCATTAGCAGGGATACAATTTTGCAGGCATTTCCAGATGAAGTGCTCCAATTTTACCTTTATGTTAAGTCCCCATAGCCTCTTCCAAATGCTGTGCTTCCTAATCTCTCAACTAGTTTCAGCATTCATCTCCTTCCTTTTCTTATGCTGGTTTTCCTCCTCTTTAGCCACTGCATATCTAGATTTGATGGTATACACTCTAGTTTTGGAAAATCTTCAGAATGATCTATCCATCCTTCTGTGCAGGTTAAGAGGGATGTTTTCTATCAGCTCTGCCTCCTTTTTGCAGAATAGTTGCAGTAGTGTCTCCTTTTTCCATCTTCCTTCCTCTATCAAATCACTTATATATTCTAAATGACAATTTGCAGGTCTTTTTGTGGTCACTATACCCTTTTCTGATCCCATTACCCACTTATCCTTCCAAATGTTTACATTTGTTCCATCACCAATTCTTTTCCATAATCCTTCAAGCAGTAGTTTCCTTGCACTGTGGATGCTTTTCCAGCACCATGATGCTGTCTTTGGGGTTCCTTCTCCAACCAGCTTTGATCTCTCATGTATTTAGCTTTCATTACCTTGCTTACTAACAAATTTGGAGGTGTTCTGAATCTCCAAGTTTTTTTTTGGCAAGGCTGTGTTGAAAGCCACTAAATCCCTAAATCCCAATCATCCTTTTCCTTTTACTTCTAGATTCTCTTCTTGCTTGTCCGGTGTACAGTGTTTTCCTTTTCTCCGTTACCCCACCAAAATCTAGCATTTGGTCCCCCATCCACAGGTTAAAAAAGCATCAAGAAATGGAAATGTAGTGCTCCGATCACCTCAAGAAAAGTAAAGCTTGATTGATGCATTGCAGAATTGCAATTACTTCCTCCGTTCCGATTATTTAGTTATATTTTGAGAATTTAACTTTTCAAAAATAGTGATCCGAATGTGATGTTTGTATTTTTTTTAATTTTAATTTCATAAATTTAAAATTTAAATTTGAATGAATAGCATTCATATGATTAAAAAGAATAAGAGTTATATTAAAAAAAAAATAAAATATATTTTAATCTTTTTAACATGATAAATGTTTTAAAGCATTTTAAAATGAAAAATATGACACTCTTGATTGACGCAGTGAATATTAGTTACTACAATTATTTAACGGAGTCCATTTTGGGCGTGGAATCTTTAGCAATAACCGGAACTTGCAAAAGCCGGAACTTGCGAAAGCCGGCTACTTTGTCCATTCTGGGAGTATTAAGTTACTACAATTACTACAATAATTTCAGTTCATTGCAAATGCCGGAACTTGTGGATCTTTTTCCAAATTTTATCTCCTTTCTAATGGAATTTGACTGAATACTCCACTGGCAGAGTGGAATAGTCAGCATTAGCTTTAGCTGTTCAAGTTTTCATTTCAGTTTTCTCTATTGCTGCTGAAGAGCTGAGGGATCTGATCTGAAAGAGACAGAGATGGCCTCTGATATCATAGCTACAGTCTTGCGTGATCTAGAGTTGCTGGTGAAAGATTTTGGTGTAGAATATTTCAGGGTGTTGGACCTGAAGGCGGAGTTGAGACTTCTGAGGACCCTCTTTTGGTGTGCAAGAGAGTGGAACTACGATCTGTATTCCAAACCTGGTAACAACAATAATCTGGCATCTTTCTTGACTAGCCTTGAACCTGCAGTAGAGGAAAAGATTCTGGACTTGTATAATGATTGTCTTAGTGAAGAAAGATTCCGCGAACTGGGTTTGAATTCCCATTTGATCGGCCTGAAACAGGAACAGTTCTTCCCCTTGGAACAGGGAACGTACTCGTATGGTCGTTCTTATATGGGAGAAGAACGATTCAGCTATGATCAGGGTTTCATGGGGATGGGCAGCAATGCCTCTTTCAATCTCTTGAAGGGAAAAGATAAGTACTCTTATGGTGTCGGAGGAGAGGAGGTCTGGACTTTCGATTGGGAGTCCAAGTTTGATCACAAGGTTGGCGAAATAAGAACCACTTGCATCTACAATTCGAAGCAAGAAATCAGCCGATCCTATATCAATTTGTTGGATTACTACAATTCATTGCAAAACCATTCCAGCTGGGGCCCAAAAATTATGGAATTCATCGACTTCCTGCTAGTGAATATAGAGGATGTCCAAACTTGGGTAAGAGTTGATGATCAAGATGTGCGAGATTTACTCGAAGCCCTCAAAGAGAAGGTGGCTTTCTTGAAGAACTTCATTCGCTTTGCAGAATGGCGAGGCTTTGAGTATGGGCAGTTGGAAGTTCTCTTCATGCGTTTACAAGTTGTGGCTATCGATGCAGCAGCAAGAGTCTTCCACATGTGGGCATTTTACCCATATGATTATAAAGAAGCACGGGATAATAAAATGCGGTTGATCTTTTCTGAGCTGCTACAAAAGATGGAGGCTGTTGATCCACAAATCCGTGAGACATACATCCAAGTCTTGCTATCTGGATCGCCACATGCTCGGACATTGGAGATAGAAGAGCATATACTAGGGGATTTTGTTGATTCTCTCCTATATCGGATTTGGGAAGGACTGACGCACAGTATTACTTGTGTGGTTTCTTTGGAGGATCAAATGCCAATTCTCTATGAGGGGCTCAGATTCTTGAGAACCATTCTCAAGAAGTACTTTGAGAAGTTGCCTAACAAAGTTAAGGATCTCATTCGAGCTGCTGTCAGTGAGGCAGGGATCGTAATTTGCTCACTATTTGTGCAAGGATTGAAAGAAGGCTTGGCCAAGGAAATGGATTCTGCACTTGTCAACCTGCTGGGAAAGATTAAGCTTATCAAGGTAGTAACATCAGCACTTATCTTTCCTAAGACTGATGAGCTTGGCTTTATGAACTTTTTTCTACAAAATCTCAAAGATTTGCCAAGTTGTAAGGTTGATTCAAATGTTTTTGCAAGCAATGAAATTCAGACAGTACTAGATGATCTTATATCCTTGAGATCCTTGTTGGAGAATAATCTGGAAGAACGTAATCAGGATGAAAAGCTTCAAGCTCTTTCCCGTCATGCTGTAGAGGTGGCGTACAAAGCACAACTTATGATTCAATCCTTAGTGGTCGGAAATGATCCTGATTATTCTCCAATGATATTTGGTCCACTCACAGAAGAAATTAATTTTATTAAGATGGAGGCCATGAAGATTGGTGACAATAGGTGTAGCTTGCCATCCCAAAAACCTATCAGGTTTTCCGATTCTTTGCCATCACAGGGTAGAACACCAGCAATCAACAAAGCTGTGGTGAGTTTGAATGACGAGGCAAAGAAGATAATTGATCAACTTGTAAGAGGATCAAAACAGCTGGATATCATTTCTGTTGTAGGTATGCCAGGACTAGGTAAGACTACTTTGGCCAGAAGTGTTTTTAATGATCCTTCAGTTACATGCACATTTCATAGTCATGCATGGTGCATTGTTTCTCAAGTATATACAAAGAAAGATTTGGTTCTTCAGATTTTGGGATGGATTGTTCCTGAACTTTCTGATCAATATCTGAACAAGAGTGAAGTCGATTTGGAGGAAGAGCTCAAAAGGCGTTTAATGAAAAATAAGTATCTCATTGTTTTGGATGATGTCTGGGATGCTGACGCATGGAGTGGGTTGGAAAGATCGCTGCCCAATGATGCCAATGGAACCAGGATCCTCTTAACAAGTAGACATCCTGAAGTAGCCAAAAAAATTAATCCTAACCGTGAGCCTCACCCCCTTCGCCAACTCACTGATGATGAGAGCTGGGAACTGTTACAAAAGAGGCTATCTTGCAGGGATAGCTATGATGAGAAACTAGGGAGGGAAATAGCAAAAAATTGTAAGGGATTACCCCTCACAGTAGTCATTGTAGCTGGAACTCTTTCGAATTCAGGGCAGGATGGTTGGGAAGAGATTGCAGGAAGGCTAAGCTTAAATACTCTTTCTATCACAGAACAGTGCATGGACATAATAAAGTTGAGTTACAGAAACCTACCTGATTATCTGAAACCATCCTTTCTTTACTTTGGTGCATTTCCAGTAGGCCGGGAGATTCCTTTTGGGAAGCTGATGAGATTATGGATTGCCGATGGATTTGTTCAAAAAAGTGATGGAAAGAGCTTAGAAGATGTGGCCGGGGACTACATCAATGATCTGATTGGCAGAAGCTTGGTTATGATCTCCAAAGAAAGATCCTTAGGAGGCATTAAAGCCTGTCGTGTTCATGATCTGTTGCATGAGTTTTGTGTGGTAACAGCCAAAAAGGAGAAATTTTTGTCTTTGGTAAGTGGGTATGACGAGCTTCTCACCTTCAATGGGCAGTGTAATCAGCAACGGTTGTGCGTGTATTCTCTCCAAGAACATTTTGAGAGGTCAAGAATATTTTGTCCCAGTGTACGTTCTATACTATTCTTTCCTCTTGATAATGCATATGGACCGAAGCATTGTCGTCTCTTATTCAATCTGTGCATCTTCAAACTTCTTAATGTGTTGAATTTGGAGCAAATCCATCTAGGATTTTGTTTTCCAAGTGAAACGCTATTGCTTGTTGAGTTGAGGTACTTGGCAGCTCAGGGTGAATTCGATTCGATCCCATCATCAATATCCAACCTCTCAAATTTAGAAACTCTTCTTGTCAAAAGTCATACTACAGCTGTATTGCCAGATACTATCTGGAATATGCAGAAATTAGGACATCTGCATGGTGATTTTAGCTTGCTTGGGTCTAGTTTGGCCACAGAAAACCTTGAAATGTCCTCTGCCTTACACAACTTAGACACCTTTTCTGTCCTTAGGCTTTCTTCTGGGCAAAGCATTGAAAAGATACTGAGGAAGTTGCCAAACATCCGCAGACTAAAATGCAGACTCTTAGAATCCGGGAAATCTACTGGGGATTGCAACAGGACTGTGGCAGTGCAGTTTTTGAGTCGACTACAATCACTCCACCTGTCCTCATCATTTGGAAGAGTAAAGTATCATAGCGAGCTTCATTTTCCCTCGAACCTAAAGAAACTGTCTCTGTCATACTTGCATTCGAGTATAATTCCAGAACTGAGAGATCTATCCAATCTTGAGGTACTCAAATTACTTTCCATTCACTGTGAGGAGAATACTTGGGACATGGAAGAAGAATGGGAACTCCCAAAACTCAGATTCCTGAAGTTAGGATCCTTGGACATTGTGAGATGGACCAGCACAGGCGATCATTTTCCCCGTCTTGAGAAATTAGTGCTGCAGCAATGTCGCAAACTAGAAGAGATCCCTTCCTGCTTAGAGGTTATTGAACCTCTTGAAATAATTGAGGTGCGTCACTGTCCAGTCTTGGATAAAAGTTTACTTTGGAAGATTGAGGAGGAACAGAAGAGCTCAGGAAATTATGATTTCAAGATCTTTATCTTCCAGTGATACAAGACTATGGATGTTCTATTCAGAAGCAAGAATTCGCACGCACACGTCACATAACATGTTAAGTGGTTGAATCTATTTATGTTTTTCATTGTTGACAGAGATTTGGATATAAAATCAATGTACTAATTAACAAATCGAGTCGTGATGGTCACTTGTTACCAAGTTTAGTTCTTGTTTGAAGAAGGACGCTTTGTACTAATAAATGCATGACTGTAGTGGATTTTTGTGAATAAAGAATATTGCTGAGTGTTTCATCTATTAGCTTCTGTGTTTCACTTCAGTACCTGGCAATGGTTTCAGCTTAGGATATTCTTTGTTTCTTCATTTTCTTGCTACTTCTGATACTTTGAATTCGTTTTCTGTGCCTCTGTAATGAAGGTGCAGTCACAGTGGAATTATTCTATTGCTAGTGGTTTGACAATGAAGTTTTGAAATTGCTATTTCTGGTGGCCTTTCCTCATTTGCTCCAACAATTTCTCTTATGTTTGTCTGGATTTCTTCGTCTGCACCACAATCTTCTCCTTCATCTGTCTATATTTTGAAGTTCATTTCTCCAGAAGATGGACTAAAGTTGCAGAGCGAAATTTTTGGAATTGATCAAACTAGGAAGTGCTCATATGAAAGGCAAAAAATTGAATAAAAAAAGGGGTAGTTTGAAGCAAAAACAAGTGTGTTTGGATAGTGGGTTATTTCTCCAAATATATTTGCTTACATCACCATTA
>NC_040035.1:39056115-39181374 GCF_003713205.1 Coffea eugenioides | reverse complement strand
GAGAAAATTCTTAATTTGTGATGAAAAACAAAAGTTATACTACAAAGGGGGTGATTAGTGAAGTAGCTTCCACAAATGTGATCTTCGCATTTGTGAAATGCGAGTTCAGGTACCTCGCATTTCACAAATGCGAGGTAGGTGCTTTTAAAAAAAAAGAAAAACAAGCTACGGTTCTTCAGTTGGGAGCTCAAGAGATCGCATTTACAAAATGCGAGCTTATTTCCTCGCATTTCAGAAATGCGAAGTACTCAAGCTTTTTTGACCGAAAATTGGATTCTGACCGCAATTGTCTAAACTCAAGCTTCAGCCGTTTCAGCCTCCAAGACACGCTTCGGTTTCCCGCTTCAGCTCAATTTCGAATCTAATTTCTTAGCTGCTACCCATCAATTCCTCGCAGCTGGGTTTTGTTTGTCTTAGTTTGTCCGTCTATTTTCGTTTCATCTTCGCCGCTTCACCACACAGCTCGCCGCCGCTGCATTTCTAAGCTGCTACCCAGCTCAGATTATACCAGGTTTGTTTATCCTTGTTCCATTTTTTTGTTTAAGTTATGTCGTTGTTGATTATTGGTTTTTGGTTGCCCTTCCGTCCCCACTTGCCTCTGTATAATGAATATGTAGTGCTGTAATTTTTAAGCGTATGATCCGAGCTCGAATCTATAAAACCCAGAAGGATCCGACCTCGGATCGTTTGAAAAGCCAAAAATTAAAACAGCTGATCCGAGCTCTGATCCGACAAGTTCGTGTTGTATCCGAGACCTCGGATAAACTTCTGTTATAGTTGATCCGAGCCATGTCGGATCCGAGGACTTTTTGATCAGATACGACCTCGGATCTATTTAGGTGTTGGTACTAAACAGCTAAATTCCAGTACTTCACTGCTAAATTGCACCAAAGGCCTAAGTAAAAGCCTTTTTCTTTTGGTATTATCTGAAAACTGGAGTATAGTAAAAAAAAAAAAAGCCCTCGGTCTTGAAGTTCGACAGCCTATCTAATGGTCCCTTCTGTCACTTAATTCAGTAATTGAACCATGCCATTGTGGAGTTGTATTATAATCTGATATTGAAGCATGTAGAAAGTTTCCCTTGCTTCAAGTACTTTTATTTGGTTCATTGGGACGATATTTTGACACGATTGGTTACTTGGTGAAGTGAAGTGAGAATTTGACAGAATCTTCCAAAACATGTTTTTCAGTTGTTGAACACTTCTTCTTGTTTGTCTTGCTAGGTTAGTATAACAGGGTAACATAGATATAATAAGCATGACTCGTTCAATAATAATCTCCCTTGTCGGAATAATAATAAATGCTTGAACACCTCCCTTGTCAGAATGGGACACCAAAGTAACCCCCTTGCGTGGACATTTTTTTATTTTCTATAAGTATGTTTTCTATACCTATGTTATCTAGTTTACCAAGGGTTAAATTCTTTGAATTTAGGTGAATAGATCCAAAAAGGTATATCGGAACAAGCAAGATCTACGGGAACGAGGTGGTTCATTTGAACAAATCCCTCATTGCACCCCAGATCCTCTGCTCCAGTACCTTATGTTGGGTCTGTGTGAACTCCATCATATTCATATAGGTGCACATCGAGTTTTCGAAATAAGCCAGGAGACTTGAAGAGGCTTTGATTGGTACCACTAGGAAGTTGTCTGCAGAAGTGCATCTTCAGAATCTTCGGCATATCATTGGGTAAGTCATGTAGTTTTCAAGTAGATTTAATTGTAGACTTGCACATGTTCTAATTTATAAAACCTTGCTTGGATTCGTTTTATTTTGAATTCATGAATGTAATGTGAGACCTTGTAGTATAGTATATTTTTTAATTGCATGTTATGGTGGTTGACAGTGGAGCATACGAAATTATTGTTGTTTCACATTCTACTGTGTACATTATATTATTATTGCAGGCTTAAGGAAAATTCGCAGTTGGTTGTCTTCTATAAGATGCTTATTGTATGTCAAATTATTCTACCGTATTTGTAGTGCTGTAAATTATCTCATATTTGATGTCTTGTTTGAAAATCGATGTGCCTATGTTGGTTGGCAAGGAGTTTTCGCCCAGTTACAGGGGAGACTCTGTCAAAATTTGTTTAAAATCTTTTTGGGTGTTTTGGTTAGTGATTGCCTTAAGAGTATAATAAGACAAATTGGCGGCAATATGGACTCAAAAGGGGGGGTGCTTCTTTCCGTTAAATAAAACAAGACATCCTCGGAGATATTACGTACTATTCAATTTAATTAGGAGTTGTTGAATAACTTTTTGGCATTTGGATGATGATGATGTATAGGCGGTTAGAGGGAACATTAACTTAAAATGTTGACTAAAAATTTGTATACAAGACAAACTGGAATCACATTTGCTTGTACTACTACAAATGTGAGTTCTCCTTTGCTTGTACTACTACTTGTACCTTAAACACACATTTGCTTGATTAAGGTGAGTTCTCCTTTGTATCACACTTGAAACAGTAACAATGGATAGGGATTGTTATCTGATGTATACTCTTCTACCGCATGAGCTACTTATTTTATTCCAAAATAGGGATTCTTTCCACACGTATGTCTATAGAAAGACCTCTGCGCGTGTCTCTTTATTGGGGAGGTAAAATACACTACGAGGATGGGTCAATTTGTTACTTGCCTCGTATGTGCAACCGTACATTCTCTTTACGATGCAGGATTGGATATGATGATTTGGTGGATAGAATCTATGAATATATGGGGGTCGATAGGGGGCTGTTTAGGTTGAATATATTTCTCCGCCAACCTTGTGGCCGGAGCTCTTATAACGTGTCCCCAGTGGTTGACGATGAAACTCTTGCGATAATGTACGATGTATGGAATGAAATTGTTCCATACACCGCAGAACTGTATATCGAGAAGGATGAAAAATTCCAAAATCCTCGAGTCACCGGGACATTCATTTCACCAAATACTAATTTAGGTCTGATGATGTCACTTGTCCATGCATGCATGGATCCGACAAGATTTCAACCAAGCTCTAGTACAGCAGTACCTGAGACGGCATCGGTATCAGAATGGGCACATGGAGATTGTGGTAGGGATTCGTTAGAGCCACGTCTTACATCAGGCTTAAGGACGCAAGTTGAATCTGTTCAGGGCCTAGACTCGATTCAAAGTTTTAGAGATCCAGAATCGCCGGATCATCTTGGTAGTTATGGCTTGGATTTCACTGCCGGTCCAAGCCATTGCAACAGCCCCCTAGATGATGATTTGGAGCATGACGTGGAAGATGTAGAGGAATCTGAGTCGGTTGATGTGTCAGGCAGTGACTCAGATGGCGAAATTGGACAACATGGAGTCCACCTGGATCTTGAGAACCAACAGCCTTTTGATGCATCTAGCAACCCCCTGTATGCTCCACGAGGATTGAAATTCTTCTCTAACCTTGGAAACATAGATGAGGACGAGTATCTGACAGATGACGATGAGTTGGAGCGTATTGTGACATTTAGTGAGGAAAATAATAATATAAGGCTGCATATGAGATTTGAGAGCAAACAACAGTTGAGCAGGGCTATTAGAATGTGGTCTATCACTCATAATAGGGAGTTTAGGGTTGTTGAGAGCAAGAGAAACACCTGGGTTGCCAAATGTAAATCCGCAATTGAAAGGACCTTCACCACTGAGGCCGACTCATTGGAACCTCCATGCGACTGGTGTGTCCGAGCAGTGAAGAAAAAGACACACGGATTGTGGCAAATAACCAGGTGGGTGAACGATCACAATTGTGTGGGTGATTTGATGAGTAATAGCAACGCTAGTCTAACATCTTCGGTTATTGCTAGACACGTTGTTCACAGTATTGAAGACGATCCTGGGTACAAAGTAAAGAACATTGTCAGTGATGTTAAAAAGGTGCTGAAGGTGGATGTTTCTTATAAAAAGGCTTGGTACGGCAGACGCAAAGCTATTGAACTTGTTTTTGGTTCTTGGGAAACAAATTTTGCCGAACTACCAAAATATCTTGACGCGCTTGTGAAGTCGAATCAGGGTACCGTTATCAGGTGGTTACACCATTCTGATAGCACGGATCACGTGAAGACATTTAAGTATGTGTTCTGGGCCTTTGAACCGGCTATTGATGCATTTCACATGTGTCGGCCGGTAATATGTGTTGACGGCACTCATTTGCGTGGCGAATATAAGGGCAAACTACTTGTTGCCGTGACACAGGATGCCAACAACCACATTATTCCAATAGCTTATGCCATAGTCGACGAGGAGACCATTTCTAGTTGGTCTTGGTTCATGGAGCAACTTAGATACCACGTCGCCCGCGATCGGTATCCCATTTGTGTCATTTCAGATCGGCATCCCGGTATTATTCATGCTATGGCACATTTTGACTATTGGCAAGAACCTTTGGCCTTTCATAGGTTTTGCCTACGACACGTTAGGAGTAACCTAATGACTCACTTCAAAGGTTTGAACCTAAAAAAGTTGTGTTGGGCAATGGGAAGGGCCAGACAGTTGCGCAAGTGGAGGGCATTAAAACGAGAATTAAGGAGCACGTTTCCAGATGCATGGACCTATTTGTGTAACATTGAAATCGAGAAGTGGTGTCTAACTCATGACGGTGGCCATCGTTGGGGTATTCTCACAACTAACATGTCCGAAAGTTACAATAATGTACTTAGAGGAGCACGTCACTTGCCTATCCGGGCTTGTATTGATATGACTTTTCATCGGACAGTAGAGTTGTTCAGAACAAGAAGGAAGGACGCCAGACATTGCCGTAATCCATTTCCTCCAAAGATTTGGCGAAAGTTTAAGAATTCGGATCAGAAAGCGGGAAGCCACAGGGTTGTTGAGTTCGATGGCTCTTCCGGGGTGTATAAAGTGGTGACAGGCCGCCGTGTGGACGGTAAAGGGGGCAATATACAAACGGTCAAGTATTTGGAAAAATCTTGCTCTTGTGGTAAGTGGCAGTGCTACCGACTTCCCTGTTCCCACGTGTTGGCCGTGTGCAGGCATCGCAGGGATAATCCTGGGGCGCTGGTAGATCCGCAGTTAACAAAAAGGCGATGGACAGTTCAGTATTCAGGAAAGTTTAACCCTTTGCCACATCCGGATACTTGGCTCCAACCGGATTGGGAGTTGCAAGCAGATCGCAGTAAATATGTTGCCCGTCGGGCGGGGAGGGTACGAGCTAGAAGAATTCGGAATGAGATGGACGAGAGAGATCCAGAGGAACCAAGAAGGTGTACAAATTGCCATCAGCCGGGTCACAATAGAAGAAATTGTCCTAATTTTAGAGTTTGACATCATCCGTTTCAGGGATAGGAACCAGTGTACTGAACGTTTGCTATGTCATTTTGTTGGATTATGGAATTAATATGATTCATGAGACGATATTCTCTAATATCAGTACTTTGGCTCGTAATATTTCAGTGTCATTTTAAGCATCCCACTATTTAAATTGTTGCATTAGTTTTAGCAACTACCAGTCTACTAATACTATGTGTAGTAGCCTTATATGTTACATAATGCATTTGCAGCTATTGTTTTCTATATGGCCGACATTCCTACACAAGCAGCCTTGCATCCGGGGCCATTCGTGTATGATATTATCTCAGCAGGCACTGCACACCGGGCACATTCTATATTTCACGGGCACATTGTAGGTGAGCAGCTTGACGTCAGGCGATGTGATAGGCACTTTTGGGAGCATACACCTATCCCTGATCCCGTTCGACAGTATATTCGATTGGCTGGCTTTGAAGGGGTGCTTGACTGTGGATATATGATGCTCGATCATGCTTTGATCACTAGTTTGGTGGAGCGGTGGCGGCCCGAGACGCATACATTTCATCTCCCCGTTGGAGAGACTACGGTAACCTTGCAGGATGTGGAGGTTCTGTGGGGTCTACCCATAGACGGTCCTCCAGTTATAGGGATTGATACTCCTCATACAGTTGAGGAGTGGAGGAATTTATGTGAGGAGTTGATTGGATTTTATCCAGCGATGTCAGATTTTGATGGGCAGCGGCTTAAATTAGGATGTTTATCTAGAGTATTAGATATAGAGTTGCCACCTGATGCTTCGGATGTCCAATGTAGACAGCGGGCCCGTGTATACCTGCTCCTGCTATTAGGCGGTCATTTATTAGCAGATAAGTCCGGTAACAAAGTCCCCCTATTGTATATGCCATTACTACGAGATTTGGAAACTGTTGGGCAATATAGTTGGGGAAGCGCGATATTAGCAACTCTGTATCGATCATTGTGTAGCGCCACATCTCCCTCTAGATCGGCAATTGCGGGACCATTAGTTTTGCTTCAGGTACATTTCCTCCAGATTCAACGTGTTAAACTTTAACTAGGTGATGATTATACGGTCAATTAATACATTCAAATGTTATAAATTACAGCTATGGGCGTGGGAACGTATACCAACAATGCGCCCTGATCGTGTGCAGCCGTTAGAGCACTATCCTGGTCCATATGGAGCTCGGTATGTATATATCAAATATATTTCTGTAATACTAATACGAATCAACTATCTCCTTTAACAAATATTTTCCCAATTCGTTCCCTCAGGTGGAATGTTCAATTTGATGTACACAGAGTGGTAAGACATGTTGTATCTGTATTCCGAGATCAGTTGACAGGCTTACGTGCCCGAGAGGTACACTAATTGTCTTTTGATGTCATTATGATTGGTCTTTGCCGTTATATTTCAGTAAGATGTTTAAAATTTATATATATATGTTGGTTGTATGGCAAAAAGATTATGCTTGAGTATCGTCAAAATGGTTGGATTGGCAGGGAGTTTTCATCCGGTTATAGGGGAGGTGCTGGGAAGATAAATTAAAAATTAGATGTAAAAAATGAGAATAACTATTGTGATGTATTGTATGTATGGCGAAATGGAATAAGTATTGGCTTTGCAGTTTATATGGCAGCCGTACTCGGACGATATTCTCGCATCTCTGCCTGCATATTGTACTGCAGGACGCGGCATTTGGAGATCGGTCACGTATCTCATATGTTGGAAAGTTGTCGAGCCACATCTTCTGAATCGAGTTATGAGACAGTTCGGATATCATCAGCCCGTGCCTGATCTAAGATTGACCGATAATCAACAGGCACTGCATTCTCTTGATCGTCGTGGCAAGGGAAATCAAGACTGGATAACTAGACATGCAGCATATATTGATGTGTGGACTGATCGGCCTATGCATGTGGAGGACGGTGCTGTAACTGAAGATCCTACCTATCCGTCCGATGAGTATCGTCAATGGTATCGCGAGCGGACAGTGCTATATATTTCAAATCCTACTAGGCATCCCGTTTATCCGGAGGGCTTTCAGGGTGATAGCGCTAGAGCACAATATCTAGTAAGTTTTCCTTACAATTACTGAAAGAGATCCTTCAAACAAACCCCAAGTTGTTAAGATTTAACTCTATTCTAGCCGACTCATCCCAGCATTATATCTCCAGATGGATGCTATGTCTCAAGTATATTACATGGCTGAGACCTGTCTCGCACAGAGTGACGAACAGCACACGAATTATTTTAATGCCATGAAGGACTTTGCATCCATGACATTGGAAACTGTAGGGGAGTCATCCCGACTTGCATTTCGCCCTCCACGAGTACCCCAGCAAATTCCGCAAGCAGCAGACCCTCGTCGCGTTGAAAGAGCTCCTAGGAATGTTCACGGTGGTCAGCATGGTGGTGGACGCCGTCGTAGACTCCGGTCACCAGACCCCACCGTCCAAACTGGATGTGATGGAGGGTCACAGGCTACCGAGCATCAGGGCATCCCTAGGTCCATTGGCCATCCTAGGTCGCCAGTGCCTATGGCGGAGTTTACGCCTCTTACAGACTTACATCTTGCAAGCGGTGAACAACATGTAGGAGGTATAGATGAAGGCCCAAGTTCTCAAGCTATTGATGCTAGACTTGAGTCACAGATTACTCAGGTCGATGTTGCGATCCCAGTCCAGCCACGTCGAACACAGAGAGTGCGCAAACCCAGAGGATGTGGCACTCATGGAAGACTTGGACATCATTGATATGCTCCACCGGCATTTTATAGTTGTTGTTTGCTTCTCTTTTTGTTTATATTCTTTAGTTTGGTGAATAGTAGTTTTGGTATGTAAAATATTTGGACACATTGCTGGAAATATTGGTTGGATTAAATGTTGTGCATTTTGGGTTTGCTGGCAGGAAGTTTTGTCCACTTTTAAGGGGAGACTTTGTCAAATTAAATTTTAAAAAAATTTAATATTACTCAAACGGAAGTCACAATTGTAATGGAATTGTAAATAACACATTGCAATCAGGAAATGTGATGATTTTAAATTTAAATATGATAACATGCGCATTAACTAACTACTTGAAAGGAAGGTGAACAAAGGTAAAAGCGAAGTTAGCCAATTGAAGGTGAAGCTCTGAAAAATAGCTGTAAAACCTGTGAGAAAGATGTAGCAAAACGGCTCTGCCTGTTGACGGAGGAAAGAGACAGATCCGCGCCTCGGATCTGTCTACTGATAATGGATACGAGCTCGGATCAATATGATCCGAGGACTTTCCATTTTCATCCGAGGACGGATCCTAAAGACTTCAAAATCACTTACGCCAGGAGTACAGACGAGACCTCGGATAGGTGTTGTTAATATGGATCCGTACTCGGATCCAAGTGATCCGTGGACTTTCCAGCTATGATCCGAGGTCGGATGTACGATGACCTCGGATCTCTTACTCCAGAAGTAGATCCGAGGCCTCGGATCAGTTTTGTTAACACCGATCCGCGCCTCGGATCCGTGTGCAGCAACACCTACGCTTTATTTTTTACGGCTTTCCTAAATTTGTACAATTTCGAACCCTTAAATAAGCGAATGTCGACATTTGTAAATGGCAGCCCCCTTGTTACCCAGTACTTGATTCATTGGAGCAGAAAAGTAATAATATTATTCTTTAATTTAGGCATCAATTTCTTTTGTCATTTAAGCATAATTTTGTCTCGGATTTGGCCTTATGGTGAGGGAATCAAGCACTTACTAACGAAATTAAGTGAAAATGACAAATATCATTAATCATGCAAATTTCCAAGCGAGGTAATTTTTCTTATTTAACCGAATATACTTCATAAAAACTAAAAATCCTAATTGCATAATGGTTCATTCCAAGCAAAATGAGGACTAAACCTTCCCAAAAAACATATAACATTCTATCCAATGGAAGAAATAGACACTTAAGCATGGAACATTTTGGCCATTGATTTGAAATATTGGAAAACTTTTGCCTGGAAGATCAAATTTTGCCAGAGTAATCTAAATAACGTTGGATGAAAACTCCCGACCAACAACCTCAATTTCACGGAAATTAATCTCATGACAACATTTCAGAGACAAATTCCAACATTTTTAACCATACACAACTGCAATTATACATTTCAAAACACAACCACCCATAAGACAAAGTAATCACTCCCCCACACTTAAAATCTACAATGCCCTCATTGTACAGACATGTAGGAGACAATGAAACTTCCCTCAAAATGAGTGGTCATGCAATTTGATGCCCTTCAAACCTCACAATCATCCCAATTCTGTCCAAAATGAAACAACAAGGGTACCAAACTACATAAGTTGGACAAGATAATCCAATAAGAAAACTACAAAGGTTGTCTTAACAAAAGAAAAGCAAAATAGAGAAATAAAAGATCCAAGCCGCAACGGAGCGTCATGGCTGCTCGGAACGAGGGTCTATTGCCTCTTCCGCTCCATGACGACCCTGTGAGGTACCAATATGGCCCTCCTCCTGATGAGGTGTCGGAGTACCAATATGGCCATCCGCTCCATGAGGACCCTGTGAGGTACCAATATGGCCCTCCTCCTGATGAGGACCCTGTGAGGTACCAATATGGCCCTCCTCCTGATGAGGTGTCGGAGTAGGCGACCGGCGGATGTTGAAGTGTTCTTCCATCGCCCGAAGACGGCGATCATGCCTGTCTAGTCGCTCCGTCATCCGTCTCTCCGTTTGATCGATACGCTCGACGACTCGTCCCTCCATACAGCAAATGGCATTTAGGAGCTCTTGCCATTTTGATCTCGGAGGAGGTGGCGGTCGAGGAACAGGAGGAGGAAGAGCTTGCTGCGCCTCCGCCTCTCGAGTTTCCGCTTGTGGTTCAGTGTGCGGAGGAGGCTGGGCGGAAGTCGATGCCTCTCCAGTGTCTCGAATGAGAGCAGCTCCAAAATCCGTAGGAATGCCCAAAGCTTTGAGTATAGAGGTATTAACCTCCTCGACAGACCTAGTGACGATAGCTCGCTCGGTTCCAAGAGGAACCTTGACCTTCTCAAAAATGAGGGATAGCAGTCTTGGAAACCCGAAGCAGGTCTCGCCGGCCCTCATGCGAGCTGTAGTCCGCATATAACTGATGATAATGCTGGGTAGAGGAATGCCGGTCAGCTGCGCACCTACACCATGCATCATCTTGTCCAAAAAGTAGAGATCACTATTGCGGAGCTCCCGTTTTCCACTTTTTTTTGGTACCACATTGAAGGCAAACAAGTAGAAGATTAGGTGGTACCTATGCTCGAATGAATCGGCGTAAACTGTAAGCTTCTTCGCAGTTCCTCTCTCTCTATACTGGCCCTTGAGGCGTCCAACTGCCTCTCCCACCTGCCAAGGGTCTCGCGCCTTGAACTCCTTCGTCAATTTGATATCTTGTCCTTCGTCTTTTAGTTTGACGAAGCATCCCAGTGTTTCCCGAGTTAGAGCCACTCTCTTGCCTCGAACCCACGAGACGATGAGATTGCCACTGTGGCTTTCTTTGTTTTCCACGTTGGCATAGAACTCCCGGACCAAGGTTGGGTAGTAATGCTTGGGAAGTTGTAAGATGTTCTCCCAACCAAGGCGCTTGAATGCTGTGGAGATGTGGTAGTGTGCATCCACTTCCGGTGCCAAGTGCTTCTCGATGATAATCTCCTTGTCTAAGCCGAATTCATACCATTGTTGGTTTTCAAGCGAGGTGAATCGAGTGGTATCGTAGTCCGGAGGTGGCTCGTCACGGCTAGTAGACGCGGTCTTCCGGCGAGAGCGAGGTGGCGGCTCTGGTGACGGAGATTCCTCTTCAGGTGACTCCTTATGCAAGGAAGGTGTGTGTTCCTCTGTCGACGAAGATGGAGGTGTCGGTGCTCGAGACCTTCTTGTGCGAGCCATAATACCTATACCAAAAGCAAGATGAACCTTCATTAGAAATCGTAGAAACTTGCTCACACGTATTAAATAAGAATTTAAAAAAATTTCGGCAGAGTTTCCCCTTGAAAAAGGGCTAAACTACCTGCCAACATTTACCAAAAATTCAAGCAAAAAATCTACTTAAGACCTCACAAATACAATTCTCACATTGAGAATGAATATTACCAACAAGGTTGTCATGATACGCTAAATACTTCCAATACTTTGACAATTAAAACCATTTGTAAGATTGGAATAAAATTTGAAAGTAAAGTAGACTATCAATGACACTATGCTATAACATTAAGCTTCAACCATCAATTCATCGCAGCGTCAAAATATGCCTTACGAAAAACATCTTCAATTCAAACAATTCTCAACTTTTGGCACTTTGCTTCAAACCAATACATAACTACCCACTATACTTACCACAATTTATCATCAATTTGCATAAAGATGCACTTATTTCAAGCAAACAAATGCAAATTATACACCAAAACAAGAAATTGCAAACAAAAGTCTAGTGTGCTTTCATGACAAAAATTATAAAATTTCTCACCATATTAACAAATTTCTCAAATCTAAGCAAACAACCATAACTAAATGTATATATTATCCCTAATGTAACACAATTGTATCAAGAAATTTCAACAAATAAGCTTTTATCACAATTACTCAAAAACTTTAAAAATTATGCAAAAATAGGAATTATAAAATCTCAAAAGAAATTGCAAATTGTTACCTCAAATGTAAAGGAGGATGCTGGAGGATGATAATGATGAAAAATGAGGGAGAAACAAGTCCGATTTTACCCACAAATCAAACAAAATCCGTGCGGCCCAAAATTGCCTTTTGAATATCAAAATCCACTTTTGATGATGTTTTGTGGTGAAATAGCTTACGGTTTATGATCATACAAGGGTTAGGGAGGTGTTTATGGTGAAGGATTGGAGATTTGATAGATTAAATAGAAGATTGGAGAAAAGGGATAGGGTTTCGGTGAGAAGAGGGAAGAAATATTTGAAAAGTGCAGAAACGAACCCTCGTTTCTGCTTTATCCGCGAACAGATCCGAGGTCGTATTTGTTCTTGTAGTCCTCGGATCCTACATGGCTCGGATCCACAAGTGCTGAAGTTTATCCGAGGTCTCGGATCAAACTGGAACTTGAATGATCCGGGCTCGGATCTACTGTTTTAATTTTTTCCGCTTCAAACGATCCGCAGTCGGATCCTTCTGGGTTTTATAGGATACGAGCTCGGATCATCACAATTCTGCACTAATTACACCAACTGCAACTTTCCAAACATTTTCTCCCTTTTCCGACTAATTCCAAATAAGCTACAAAACTCATGAATTTTTTGAATCCACCAATCGCTATTTTAAATGCAAAAGAGGATTATTGTTAGTCTTACTGTTCTCGAGTGAAATGAAATTCACACAACTTTACAGCCAAGAAATCATAACTGTGACATATTTAGTGGTAGTCACTTTTAAATATTTACTAAAGTTAAGAAGTCCAAATACGTATTAATCAAACGTCGGAAAAGAATGAAGGAAATGAGGTGGTTACTAACCTCGCATTTTGCAAATGCGAGGTATACAAGACCTTGCATTTGCTAAATGCGAGGTCAGCGTACCTCGCATTTAGCAAATGCGAAGACCCCCAAGATAGAAAACCATACACAAAACGCCCCCTTTGTAGAATTTTTTTAAATTTCATCATATTGTTAGAAATTTCTCTGGAATCTTTAGCAATAACCGGAACTTGCGAAAGCCGGCTACTTTGTCCATTCTGGGAGTATTAAGTTACTACAATTACTACAATAATTTCAGTTCATTGCAAATGCCGGAACTTGCGGATCTTTTTCCAAACTTTATCTCCTTTCTAATGGAATTTGACTGAATACTCCAGTGGCAGAGTGGAATAGTCAGCATTAGCTTTAGCTGTTCAAGTTTTCATTTCAGTTTTCTCTATTGCTGCTGAAGAGCTGAGGGATCTGATCTGAAAGAGACAGAGATGGCCTCTGATATCATAGCTACAGTCTTGCGTGATCTAGAGTTGCTGGTGAAAGATTTTGGTGTAGAATATTTCAGGGTGTTGGACCTGAAGGCGGAGTTGAGACTTCTGAGGACCCTCTTTTGGTGTGCAAGAGAGTGGAACTACGATCTGTATTCCAAACCTGGTAACAACAATAATCTGGCATCTTTCTTGACTAGCCTTGAACCTGCAGTAGAGGAAAAGATTCTGGACTTGTATAATGATTGTCTTAGTGAAGAAAGATTCCGCGAACTGGGTTTGAATTCCCATTTGATCGGCCTGAAACAGGAACAGTTCTTCCCCTTGGAACAGGGAACGTACTCGTATGGTCGTTCTTATATGGGAGAAGAACGATTCAGCTATGATCAGGGTTTCATGGGGATGGGCAGCAATGCCTCTTTCAATCTCTTGAAGGGAAAAGATAAGTACTCTTGTGGTCTCGGAGGAGAGGGGGTCTGGACTTTCGATTGGGAGTCCAAGTTTGATCACAAGGTTGGCGAAATAAGAACCACTTGCATCTACAATTCGAAGCAAGAAATCAGCCGATCCTATATCAATTTGTTGGATTACTACAATTCATTGCAAAACCATTCCAGCTGGGGCCCAAAAATTATGGAATTCATCGACTTCCTGCTAGTGAATATAGAGGATGTCCAAACTTGGGTAAGAGTTGATGATCAAGATGTGCGAGATTTACTCGAAGCCCTCAAAGAGAAGGTGGCTTTCTTGAAGAACTTCATTCGCTTTGCAGAATGGCGAGGCTTTGAGTATGGGCAGTTGGAAGTTCTCTTCATGCGTTTACAAGTTGTGGCTATCGATGCAGCAGCAAGAGTCTTCCACATGTGGGCATTTTACCCATATGATTATAAAGAAGCACGGGATAATAAAATGCGGTTGATCTTTTCTGAGCTGCTACAAAAGATGGAGGCTGTTGATCCACAAATCCGTGAGACATACATCCAAGTCTTGCTATCTGGATCGCCACATGCTCGGACATTGGAGATAGAAGAGCATATACTAGGGGATTTTGTTGATTCTCTCCTATATCGGATTTGGGAAGGACTGACGCACAGTATTACTTGTGTGGTTTCTTTGGAGGATCAAATGCCAATTCTCTATGAGGGGCTCAGATTCTTGAGAACCATTCTCAAGAAGTACTTTGAGAAGTTGCCTAACAAAGTTAAGGATCTCATTCGAGCTGCTGTCAGTGAGGCAGGGATCGTAATTTGCTCACTATTTGTGCAAGGATTGAAAGAAGGCTTGGCCAAGGAAATGGATTCTGCACTTGTCAACCTGCTGGGAAAGATTAAGCTTATCAAGGTAGTAACATCAGCACTTATCTTTCCTAAGACTGATGAGCTTGGCTTTATGAACTTTTTTCTACAAAATCTCAAAGATTTGCCAAGTTGTAAGGTTGATTCAAATGTTTTTGCAAGCACTGAAATTCAGACAGTACTAGATGATCTTATATCCTTGAGATCCTTGTTGGAGAATAATCTGGAAGAACGTAATCAGGATGAAAAGCTTCAAGCTCTTTCCCGTCATGCTGTAGAGGTGGCGTACAAAGCACAACTTATGATTCAATCCTTAGTGGTCGGAAATGATCCTGATTATTCTCCAATGATATTTGGTCCACTCACAGAAGAAATTAATTTTATTAAGATGGAGGCCTTGAAGATTGGTGACAATAGGTGTAGCTTGCCATCCCAAAAACCTATCAGGTCTTCCGATTCTTTGCCATCACAGGGTAGAACACCAGCAATCAACAAAGCTGTGGTGAGTTTGAATGACGAGGCAAAGAAGATAATTGATCAACTTGTAAGAGGATCAAAACAGCTGGATATCATTTCTGTTGTAGGTATGCCAGGACTAGGTAAGACTACTTTGGCCAGAAGTGTTTTTAATGATCCTTCAGTTACATGCACATTTCATAGTCATGCATGGTGCATTGTTTCTCAAGTATATACAAAGAAAGATTTGGTTCTTCAGATTTTGGGAGGGATTGTTCCTGAACTTTCTGATCAATATCTGAACAAGAGTGAAGTCGATTTGGAGGAAGAGCTCAAAAGGCGTTTAATGAAAAATAAGTATCTCATTGTTTTGGATGATGTCTGGGATGCTGACGCATGGAGTGGGTTGGAAAGATCGCTGCCCAATGATGCCAATGGAAGTAGGATCCTCTTAACAAGTAGACATCCTGAAGTAGCCAAAAAAATTAATCCTAACCGTGAGCCTCACCCCCTTCGCCAACTCACTGATGATGAGAGCTGGGAACTGTTACAAAAGAGGCTATCTTGCAGGGATAGCTATGATGAGAAACTAGGGAGGGAAATAGCAAAAAATTGTAAGGGATTACCCCTCACAGTAGTCATTGTAGCTGGAATTCTTTCGAATTCAGGGCAGGATGGTTGGGAAGAGATTGCAGGAAGGCTAAGCTTAAATACTCTTTCTATCACAGAACAGTGCATGGACATAATAAAGTTGAGTTACAGAAACCTACCTGATTATCTGAAACCATCCTTTCTTTACTTTGGTGCATTTCCAGTAGGCCAGGAGATTCCTTTTGGGAAGCTGATGAGATTATGGATTGCCGATGGATTTGTTCAAAAAAGTGATGGAAAGAGCTTAGAAGATGTGGCCGGGGACTACATCAATGATCTGATTGGCAGAAGCTTGGTTATGATCTCCAAAGAAAGATCCTTAGGAGGCATTAAAGCCTATCGTGTTCATGATCTGTTGCATGAGTTTTGTGTGGTAACAGCCAAAAAGGAGAAATTTTTGTCTTTGGTAAGTGGGTATGATGAGCTTCTCACCTTCAATGGGCAGTGTAATCAGCAACGGTTGTGCGTGTATTCTCTCCAAGAACATTTTGAGAGGTCAAGGATATTTTGTCCCAGTGTACGTTCTATACTATTCTTTCCTCTTGATAATGCATATGGACCGAAGCATTGTCGTCTCTTATTCAATCTATGCATCTTCAAACTTCTTAATGTGTTGAATTTGGAGCAAATCCATCTAGGATTTTGTTTTCCAAGTGAAACGCTATTGCTTGTTGAGTTGAGGTACTTGGCAGCTCAGGGTGAATTCGATTCGATCCCATCATCAATATCCAACCTCTCAAATTTAGAAACTCTTCTTGTCAAAAGTCATACTACAGCTGTATTGCCAGATACTATCTGGAATATGCAGAAATTAAGACATCTGCATGGTGATTTTAGCTTGCTTGGGTCTAGTTTGGCCACAGAAAACCTTGAAATGTCCTCTGCCTTACACAACTTAGAGACCTTTTCTGTCCTTAGGCTTTCTTCTGGGCAAAGCATTGAAAAGATACTGAGGAAGTTGCCAAACATCCGCAGACTAAAATGCAGACTCTTAGAATCCGGGAAATCTACTGGGGATTGCAACAGGACTGTGGCAGTGCAGTTTTTGAGTCGACTACAATCACTCCACCTGTCCTCATCATTTGGAAGAGTAAAGTATCATAGCGAGCTTCATTTTCCCTCGAACCTAAAGAAACTGTCTCTGTCATACTTGCATTCGAGTATAATTCCAGAACTGAGAGATCTATCCAATCTTGAGGTACTCAAATTACTTTCCATTCACTGTGAGGAGAATACTTGGGACATGGAAGAAGAATGGGAACTCCCAAAACTCAGATTCCTGAAGTTAGGATCCTTGGACATTGTGAGATGGACCAGCACAGGCGATCATTTTCCCTGTCTTGAGAAATTAGTGCTGCAGCAATGTCGCAAACTAGAAGAGATCCCTTCTTGCTTAGAGGTTATTGAACCTCTTGAAATAATTGAGGCGCGTCACTGTCCAGTCTTGGATAAAAGTTTACTTTGGAAGATTGAGGAGGAACAGAAGAGCTCAGGAAATTATGATTTCAAGATCTTTATCTTCCAGTGATACAAGACTATGGATGTTCTATTCAGAAGCAAGAATTCGCACGCACATGTCGCATAACATGTTAAGTGGTTGAATCTATTTATGTTTTTCATTGTTGACAGAGATTTGGCTATGAAATCAATGTACTAATTAATAAATGAAGTTGTGATGGTCACTTGTTACCAAGTTTAGTTCTTGTTTGAAGAAGGATGCTTTGTACTAATAAATGCATGACTGTGGTGGATTTTTGTGAATAAAGAATATTGCTGAGTGTTTCATCTATTAGCTTCTGTGTTTCACTTCAGTACCTGGCAATGGTTTCAGCTTAGGATATTCTTTGTTTCTTCATTTTCTTGCTACTTCTGATACTTTGAATTCGTTTTCTGTGCCTTCTGTAATGAAAGTGCAGTCACAGTGGAATTCTTCTATTGCTAGTGGTTTGACAATGAAGTTTTGAAATTGCTATTTCTGGTGGCCTTTCCTCATTTGCTCCAACAATTTCTCTTATGTTTGTCTGGATTTCTCTGTCTACACCACAATTTTCTCCTTCATTTGTCTATATTTTGAAGTTCATTTCTCCAGAAGATGGACTAAAGTTGCAGAGCGAAATTTTTGGAATTGATCAAACTAGGAAGTGCTCATATGAAAGGCAAAAAATTGAATAAAAAAAGGGGGTAAGTTGAAGCAAAAACATTGAGACCAAACATTAGAGAAAAAGCATTTCCAAAGCAATAGTGAGTTGCTAATTAAACTTGCCAAAGTTTTTGACCAAGTATCCCAATACGTTTTACCACAAGGATAAAGTGAAGATAAGAAAAAAAAAAGTTTATAACTTTACCATTTAGGGTGACACAATTTAGAACACAAAAGTTATCCTTTTAGGTTGCAACTTTGAATTGTAAATGAGATACCAAAAAGTTACCACAAATTGAAAACAAAAAAGAAAACCATCCATAAAAAAATGTGATTCAGACGCAATTCCTTCATTATTTCTTCATTGTGGCAGAATTTGACCAGATGTACAAAGTTTATCAAGTATAAAAATAATTACACAAAACGTAGAATCAATTTCGTGATGATTAATTTTCATTACATTTTGCCATAATTTTCAACCCTTCTTCAGTTATGCTTCCCAAATTCCCAGATTCCTCTTGCATATTTAGAGCCAATTCAGGATTGCGGTAATTTATAATAAAGTACTTTGTTTAATAGAATTGTTACAAAAAGTACTTAATAAATACTTATTTCTAGTGTTTGAGAGCATACTTGTATGATAATTTTTTGTAAATAGTGCTGGTACTATAACTTGCTGGCTTTTTACTCATGAATTGGAACAAGGGTCAGCCGTGGAAATGGAGCTTGTGCTCTTTGCTTGGCTCGAAATAGTTACGCTTTTGACGCCCAAAATTGCAGACAAGTGCCCATTAACGTCAGAATTTGACTTTCCAAGACAAATGAGCCGGGCTTTGACGATTATCTCCTTGAAAATATGAAGGAACTACTAAGCTGCAAGGTTGAATCAATTGCTTTTGCAAAGGATCAGATTCAAACAGTGCAGGAAGATCTTGTATTTCTAAGATCTTTACTGGAGAGTATTGTGGAGCAGTGCAGCCTGGATGAAAAGCTTCAAGCTCTTTGGAATCCTGTTACAGAGGTGGGACACAAGGCTTGAGTTTGTCATTGACTCGTTACTGGTTGGAGACACTACTTATTCTTCTGCTATGTTACTTAGTAGCCTTAGAGAAGAAATCAAACATATTAAGACTGAAGCCTTGAAGATTTATGATGGTAAGAAGTATGGTGTTGCATTTCTCAAGTATCGTACGAAAGATATATTTCTTGAGATTCTGGATTGTATTGTTCCGAAGCTTTGTCATGAATATTTTGCAATGAATGAAGATGGTTTGGTGGAAAAACTCTACAGATGTTTGAAAGGAAATAGGCATCTCATCATTTTGGATGATGTTTGGGATATAGATGCAAGGAATGGGTTGGAAAGGTCATTCACCAATGATGCTAGTACTCTTGACAAGTCGACTTCATGAGGTGGCTTTGCAGATTAAACCCGATGGTAGACATTACCCTCTTCGCCAACTTAGTTATGATGAGAGCTGGGAACTATTGTGAAAGAAGCTATTTCCTGGACAAGCTTTTCCACAAGAACTATGTGATCTTGGAATCCAAATAGCTAAGAATTGTAATGGGCTACCTCTATCAGTTGTCATCATAGCTGGGATTCTTGCAACTATGGAGGAAGATGGATGGGAAGCAGTTGCAGAAGGGCTAAGTTCTGATATTGTTTGTGGCACAGAGCACTGCATGAACATATTAGAGATGAGCTACAGATATCTACCTGATTGTTTGAAGCCATGCTTTCTCTAATTTGGAGCATATTTAAAAGACCAAGAAATTCCTATTTGGAGGTTGATGTGGCTATAGATCGCAGAAGGACTTGTGCAAAAATCTGAGGGAAGGATCTTAGAGGACATAGCAGAGGATTACATGATGGATCTAATTGGCAAAAGCTCGGTTATGGTGGCTAAACGCAGCTCCACAGGAGGGGTCAAAACTTGCCACATTCATGATTTGTTACATGAGTTTTGTTTGCCAAAAGCGAAAGAGGAAAATTTCCTGCAGTTTTTGCATGGGTATGATGAGCTTCTTACATTTGAAGAGCCACACAATATACGCAGGTTGTGCATTTATTCTGAAGGAGAGCATCTTGAGATGTCAAGGCTATTTTGTAGCCACATACGCAGCCTACTGTTCTTTACTCGTGACAATGGGTACCCTCTTAATCGGTGTAATATCTCATTCATTTTTTGCATCTTCAAACTTCTTAAAAGTTTTGGATCTACAGCAAGTTCATCTAGGTGACTTTTTACCAACTGAGATTGAATTGCTTGTTCACTTGAGATATCTGGCAGTTCTAGGTGCAATGCAATCCATCCCATCATCGATAGCGAACCTATCAAACTTGGAAACTTTCCTGTTGGAAGTATATTATTGTTCTGTTTCCTTGCCAGATACCATCTGGAATGTGACGAAATTGAGGCATCTCCACATAAGTGGTGGCTTTTTACACCTTACTTTGGCCGGAGAGAATCTTGAAAACTCCCATGATCTGAAGAATATAGACACCTTTTTCACTCCAATTCTGTATGCTGGACAACAGATGGAAACAATAATAAGAAAATTTCCAAAAATCCAAAGACTAATATGCAGGATCTCTGAAGCCAAGGAACCATGGAAGATTGCAATAAGATTGTGGACCTGGACTTTTTGAGTCAGATTAGAATCACTAAAACTTTCTCTGTATGATATGAAAGAGAACCATTGCGAGTTTTGTTTTCCCTTGAACCTAAAAAAGTTAACTCTATCGAGCTTTTCCTGGAGTGCAACTTCCCCCCGGTAGGAAAGCTACCCAACCTTGAGGTTCTCAAACTACGAGGAGATCATGGGGGAGAAGTTTGGGAAATGAAAGAAGGGGATTTCCCTAAACTTAGAATCTTGGTATTGGAATTACTGGACATTGTCAGGTGGACAGGTCCAGACATTGTCAGGTGGACAGGTCCAGACGATCAGTTTCCCTTTCTTCAGAAATTAGTAGTGCAGAACTGTATGCAGCTGATTCAGGTGCCTGATTGTTTAAGGCATATTTCAACTCTCAAAGCCATATGGTGCCTGATTGTTTAAGGCATATTTCAACTCTCGAAGCCATATGTTATGTGCTATGTCACGTGATACACTAATAATAATCATATGTCACTAAATAATAATGGTGATCAATTTCTTATTTAGTAGAATGACCTATGACGTTAGTTGGTGACTTTTAATTGATATTGATGTGTTGTCACGTGACGCGTACAGTTTAGCTAATATTTTACATATAATATTTTACCTTAAACTTCTCTTATAAACATCTCTTAGGTGAAGAGAAATAGCTTCCTAATATTTTGAATAGTAACTTTGTTCCACATGTCCATAGCTTCCCAAACTTTATATCCTCTTTAAATTATTCAAATATTGTCTGTTCTATTCTCAAGTTTTCCAGTTTAACGGAATTACCGAACTTGAGCGGGAAATGTCTTTCAATTTCCTTTTATCTGTCACCTCATTTCACTCCCATTTCTTTCTCCCCTTGTCTTCCAACCAAAATTTCCCGATTTTCAAACGAGCCTATGGATTAATTTTAACTACAGATCCTTTTTTGTACCCCCACCCAAAAATGGTTACAGATAAAAATAGACCTACAATACTGTAAATTTAGCTACGGCGGAATCAGTAGGATAACAGTTGACCTGTTCATTTTCAACCGCGGAATGTGTGGATTTTGGCCTAATCCCGCTGTCTTTTTCATTTGTAAATGAAAGGGTTGACCCAAAACTTGAGAGGGAGAGAGGAGAATTGCTTCAAGTTCCAGAGTTAAGATTTCATTTCATTTAGTTCCAAGTTTGAAGTTTATTCAAATTCTTCTGAGATGGGTTCCGCTTGTATCGATGCAATCTTTCATAATCTCGAGTTGCTGGATAAATATTTAGTGAAAAAGAGGGATGAGTTGGGGATGCTGAAGTTGGAGTTAAGAATTCTGAGAACACTCTTTCTCTGTTCGAGAAAATGTGGAAAAGATGTCTGTTTGGAATCTGATGATAATAAGCATGTAAGTCTGAGATCTTCCTTCGCTAGACTTCAAGATGCTCTTCAGAAATTCCTGCAAAGATCAGTGGAAGAGTTCTCATCGAGTGAATTGGAGAAAGTAGTCTCTGAATTCCGAAAAATCATCGGTTCATTCAAGGAAGAAATCAAAGAATTGTATTCCACTCTGGTGGATTGCCCGGTGCGTTCCAGTTCTCCTGCAAGAGGTGAACTTATGGAGACCATTGACTCACTGCTTAAAAATCTGGAGGATCTCAAATGGAGCAAGCCTTATGATCAAGCTTTTTATATGGTAAGAGCTTATGATAAAGTCTTTCCAGAATTTATTGAAGCCCTTGAAGAGAGGCTGATGTTCTTTAGAAATTTTATCCTCTATGTCACATGGCGAGGTGTTAGGCATGGGCAATTGGAAAATCTCTCGACTCAATTTGAAGTACTTGCTTTGAGAGCAGCATTGGCTACTTGCATGTATTGGTTTGATAGAAATGATAAAATGTTCTTGATATTTGTAGAACTACAGGAGATCAGAGCTGATGATCCCCAAGTCCAAGCTGATAGTCAGTTGATTCCTGAATTGCTACAGAAGATTAAGGCTGATGATCTTGGAGTTCTTGAGATTTATGTCCAACTCCTAATAGCTTCAACTTCATCAGAATCATCTAACACTCAGCCTTCAGAGAAGGATCTGGATATATTGGGGCAGTTTGTTGATTCTCTCCTGGTTAATCTTTTTGAGATACTTCATTGTCGTACTAGTGTCATGATTTCTCTGAAGGATCAACTGTAGGTACTCTATGAGCATTTGAGATTCTTGAAAACCATTCTCATGAAGCAGCAGGAGAAGCTCAATGACCTAGATGAAAACCTAAAGGATCTTGTTCCGGTTGTGGTTAGTGATGCAGGTGTAGTAGTTTGCTCTCTTTTTCTGAGCAATCTGAAGTCAGTCTTGGCCAAGGAAGTGGATCATTCCCTTTCAATTTGCTGGGAAAAGTTAAACTTCTTAAAACAGGAATTCTAAATAAGCACCCTGCAACATCAATACTGAACTCTCCAAGAATCAACAAGGTTGGTTTCACAGATAATAGTAATTATGGTTTTGTAGCTGTAAAAGATGCCAAGGTGTTAAGTCATGAGCCGCCACAAGGTAGTATCCAAACAATTGACGAAGTTATAGTTGGCTTGCACGATGAGACAGAAACAATAGTCAATCAACTTACTCGAGGATCGATGAAGCTGGACATGGTCTCGATCTTGGGAATGCCTGGGCTTGGTAAGACAACTTTAGCCAAAAAAATCTATAATGATCCTAGAATTAGACATCACTTTCATGTTCAAGCATGGTGTCATGTTTCTCAAGCATATTGCATGAAAAACTTGTTGCTTGAGATTCTGGGTTGTATTGTACAGACGGCTCAATATTCTGGGAAGGATGAAGATGATTTGGCCCTGGAGCTGTTCCAATCTTTGAAGAAGAATAGATATCTCATAGTTTTGGATGACATTTGGGACATTGAGGCATGGAATGGCTTGCATATATCATTCCCAGATGATAAAAATGGAAGTAGAATTCTGTTAACAAGTCAACTTCATAAGGTGGCTGAAGAAGTTAAAACTGATAGTAAACTACACCCTCTTCGCCAGCTCACTTACGATGAGAGTTGGGAATTATTACAAAAGAAGATATGTTGCAATGCAGAGTTTCCTCCAGAGCTTGTCATTCTTGGACAGAAAATAGCAAAAAATTGCAATGGATTACCTCTCATAATTGTCATCATTGCTGGAATTCTTGTAACAACAAACCAAGATGGTTGGGAAGAAGTTGCAACAAGGTTAGGTTCAAACACTGTTTGTGGAACAAAAGAGTGCATGGATGCCTTGGAGCTAAGTTACAAAAACTTACCTGATTACTTGAAGCCATGCTTTCTCTACTTTGCAGCATTTCCAAAGGTCCAAGAAGTTCCTGTTTGGAAGTTGACAAGCTTATGGATCGCTGAAAATTTTGTGCAAAAAAGTGGGTCAAGGAGCTTAGAGGAGGTGGCAGAGGCATACATGATGGATCTGATTAATAGAAGCTTGGTCATGGTTGCGGAAAAGAGATCCTTTACTGGGGTTCAAAACTGTAGCATTCATGATTTGTTAGTTGAATTTTGTGTGGCGAAAGCCAAAGAAGAAAAGTTTCTTTGCGTATTACATGGGTCTGAAGAGCTTTTCACCTTTAATGAGCCAGGCAGCTGTCACCGGTTGTGCATTCATACCAAGGTAAAAGATTTTCTGATGTCGAGGTTATATTGTCCCCAAATAAATTGCCTATTATACTTTCCTCATGGTAATATGGCCCAGATGTGCAATATTTCATTCATTTTCCGCATCTGCAAGCTTCTTAAAGTGCTGGATCTTGAGCAATTTGATATAGGGAATACTTTTCCAACTGAGATAGAGTTGCTTGGTGAGTTGAGATACTTGGCAATTTATGGTGATATTAAATACATACCATTGTCAGTGTGCAACCTCTCAAAATTAGAAACTTTCGTGTGAGAACGTATGGTCTTGAGGCTTTATTGCCAGCCACCATCTGGAAATTGGAGAAACTGAGGCATCTATTTGGAATTGGTGATTGTGTGGACATTAGCTTGTCGGAAGACAGGCTTGACAGCTATCCCGGTCTATTTAATCTAGTTACCTTTTCCACTTTAACTCTTTCTGCTGGTCCATCTTTGGAAAAGATACAGAAAAAGTTTCCAAGCATTCGCAAACTTAAATGCAGAATCTCTGCATCAGTGGAATCCACAGATGGGTGCAGCAAGACTGTGCAAATGGACATCCTGAGTCAACTAGAATCTCTTAAGTTGTTTCTGGGACACTATCAAATTAAGTTTCAGTTCCCTGAGAATCTAAAGAAGTTGAGTCTAGAGTACTTTCCTTGGAGTATAATTTCCATGATTGGTAAACTTCCAAATCTTGAGGTTCTCAAGTTGCACACCCCACTCTTCGAGGCAGTAACATGGGACATGGAAGAAGGTGAATTTCCTAAGCTCAGAATCTTGAAATTGATAAATTCCAAAATAGTTAAGTGGACAGGTTCTGATGATCATTTTCCCAATCTTCAGAAATTAGTACTGCAGCAATGTTGGAAATTGGAAGAGATCCCTTTGTGTTTAAGTTGTACTAAAAATCTCGAGACAATTGAAGTGCTCTGGTGCTCGCCATCCACTGGAAGGTTGGTACGAGAGGTTAAGGAAGAGCAGAACGATGGGGGAAATATGGATCTGAAGATCCTTATCCTTGAAGGGGCATAGAACGTCTTCTTGAGCACAAGTTTCTTTTGTTTTGTTGTAGGATAACTACCTAGTGCTTGTTTAATCTGTTGATGCTATTGCCTTTAGTTCCATCTAAATTATGTTGCATTTTGTATGAACTTGTCTGTAACTCGTGCTTGCAGTCCAAGAACTTCCTTGAAGTGAATATCTTTGTAAGAAAGCCACAGTATATCCTGATTAGAATGATCCGGCGCATTGTTTACTTCTTTCCCTTGTCATTTTCTGCATGAAAAATTCTGCATTTTGGGAAATTCCACTTTGTCTGATTGACTTGTCTGTCGGAAAAGGTTTGCTTTCTGCACTGTATTCCCTTCATCTAGTTTGGGAAACGAAGGTAGTTGAAACTTCTTTCTACTAGTAATATTAGAACTTGGAAGTTGCTCATGATGCAACCTAGAAATTAATATTCATTTGAGAAAAGCTGACATTTTCTCAGGTTGAATTTCAGCTGGCCTTGTCTTTCTTGGACATGCTAGGATGACTAACCTCCCCTAGGTTTCTTAGACCAGTAACTAGAGTCTTCCTCTCCTGTTTCTTATAGAATTTCTAATTGATAAGAGTTTCTCAAGCTATTCTTGTTTTCGTCTGCCCTTATTCTTTATGTTCACTTCTTGGAACATTATGATCGTTGAAAGCAAGTATCAAGACTTATTTTGGCACTAGTTACCGATGAAATGATGCAGAAATGAAGAAAGAATTTGACACTACTTTTGACTTAAATTCTCGAATTTGTTTTACATGCCTGCAAATTTCAGTAGTTTCTTCGACTTTTTTATGCCAAGTGATACTCAGTACCAGTACCATTTCTCATCATTTGCTGAGATTTATCTTATACTTCATAATCTTTGGGTTCTTGTATCCTGTTCTAGTATGATTTTTCTGGAAAAAGATCATGATCCTGTTCCGAGTTGAAACAAGAATGGCCTAAATATGCCTTTGAGATTACATGAACACTAAGCTGAGAATCAGTCTCTGTTTCCAATTTTTGCACCCCTAATTCCCAAGCAATACTAATAAGCCACTGCCATATGTGCCAATTATTTGCTCCCATGCCATCTGCAATTCCCAAATTCATGCAAAAACCAGTTAACAATAATCCCTGATCAGTTCAAAGTTTCCATTGTTAATCGGTTTGAATTTTTTTAAAATTCAGATTTTGGGCTAAAGTTGTCAACTAGCCCCTAGGTTGTTCTTTTATTACAAATGAAATTCCTTTTGAGTTAGAATTGTGAATTTTGAGCATAAGCAAGGTCAAGAACACCAGACCATTAGGCCTAGACCTTTAAGGCCATTTACCTCTTATTTTCTTTTTTCTTTTTTTTTTTTTAAATCAGAACAACTAGGTTAAACCTGGAATTTTCTGCTCCAAACATGGAAACTTTTTAAAAAGGAACTGGATTTATATGGCTGCTTCAAACTTAGGCTTCCAAAGATTACGATTTTGACTTTTTCAGCTAAAAGCTATCTGAAATCCTGTTTTTGGAAGACATTTGAATAGTGAACCTTAAAAACAGATGATTATTTCTCATGTACCTTAGTCGATGAGCTTTGCCTTCCCTCCCAGTAAAAATTTGAACACAAAATAGTTCAGTAAATAGTCGAAAATCAAAAGTTTTTGAAGTAGTTTTTGACTCTTTCAACAGAAGCTGGATCCCCTTAAACACGCAAAGAGATGATTATTGTTTGATAATCTTTTGCATTTTAAAGTCCGGTTTAGTATTGCTTTTTTATATTTTAATAAAATAACAACGATTATTCTCGAATAGGCCAGAAAGACGAATCAAATTACTCAATATATTTGATTTGATAAGAACTCATTTGAACTTGTTTCGTCAATTAATCAAGTTAAATTTGAGCAATATTTTGTATATGGTAAACTTTTAAACTCGGCTGGACCTTGGCTCGATGAGTATAGAAGTGAAATTTACGTGTAAAAAGTTCAAGTTATTTAAACTCAATTCGAGTTCGATTCGATAAATGTTAATTTGAGTTCAATTCAGTAACTATATAAGTCAAATTTAAATACAATTTCAAAATTATTAAAATAATCAGACAAATTTGAATACTAAAGTTTTCGACCCGATAAAACTCGTTTGCAATCCCATTCTCGAATTAAATAACTCTACCAAATCTAAATTTGATCAATTTGTTGTTTAAATTAAAAAATAATTTTTTTAAAGTTCGAAATTTAGGCCGAGGTTGCCATTTGTCAACTAGCAGAATATGTTATACTATTTATCATCAATGATATTACTTCCGGGTTAAAGTCCTGAACTTTGGTCGATTTTCATTTGGTTAAAACACAACAATCAAACCGAAAAGCCAAGGTTCTGAGAACTCCACAATCATAAACTAACATAAGACAGCAAAGAAGCCATTAGTTTGGTTTTTCCGGTTTGAAAAGTTTGCACACTCCTACATGTAGAAGCATGGAATGCTTGATTAACACCTGAAGCAGATTAATTTGATTTATTTTCCGATGACTTAATTTGAATGTCTAGTTAGTTAATATTAGCAGTCTTATAAGAGTATAATACATGTTGCTTAAAGAAAATACCACACTATTAAACAAAACCTTTCCTAAAGCTCATTAAAGAATAATTCATAGTTTTGTGCCATGAAGTGTAAACAGATAAAGAAAGTATTTTTTTTTTTTTACGTACATACTTACAGATAATGCTTCACTTTGCCGAAATATTATATTTATTATGATAGAAAATATGTTCTAGGAGACATTTATATTCTCTTAATTATTGTTGATTTGAAGCAAATCAAGTTTAATTGATTGAATATCTCATGTAGAAAAACTTAAAACCAACGATGAACTGAGAACCATATTTGAATAATTTGGTGGACAAAAATGTATTTTCTTATGTACTTTTCTTTTGACTTTTATACTAGCTTTACATATTAAGTGTAGCCTTGACACACTTATACTTTTTAACAACCATTCAAAATTTAATTTGTAAAATAAAAAATTTTTGTCGCGTACTCATAAACTTGTTAATTTTTTATTAGCATTTGTCACTAAATAAGTTTCAAAGTTTAATTGCAAGATTATGTTTTAGTTAGAAAATTGAGTAGCTTTATTTTTTAAATTTGTTCAACTTGGATTCCTTTTACATTAATATTTAGTCAATTTAAACATGGAAAAGTACAATAATTCTCATTACCCCCTAACCATGAAGATGTGTAGGAAAAACCTTTGGAATGGGTCTTTCTCTAAATTTAGCAGTTCTTAGCCGTCTTGGATGGATCAAGTAATCGAGCACAATTTTTGATTGGAAAAATTATCAAAGCGTCAATCAGCTCTTAACTGAAAATTATAGTTGTTATGTGCTAGAATCTGAACATTTCTCTAACTTTATTATAAGCAATATTATATGTCACTTCAAAAATTTATTAAATTATGAAATAAACTGCATCAAACGGAGCTCAATTTCATGTGTATGTATTTTGTTCTCCGATTTCTGAATTTTACGAAATCAGAGTTATATATCTCTCAGTTTCATCTGTAATAATGGCATCTTTCTTTTTATATTTTGTACAAAAGAAAAATGAAATGAAAGAAAAACAAAATTATTACACTCACTTGTTGATAGGGGTGGCACTGGGGCGGAGGTGGGGCGGGGGACATCTCCCCTAACCCCCGCCCCGCCCCGCTTCCCTCGCGGGCCCTCGTGGAGTTAAAATAATTTTATTATAATTAAATTTGAGCAAATAATCAAGTACTAAAATATCAACACATTACCAAATTATTATTCATTGTAAGTTCACAATTGAAACTCATAAAAATAATTAAACAAAGGTTATTTGAATACAATCTAATATGATTAAACAAATATAACTAAAATAATCAAGTTTTCACTTTTGATACAAATACAATCATTAAATTATTATTGTATTTTTTTTTTCAAAAAAAAGTGTTATTGTATTAAGTGTAGTTAGGAATTTAACATAAATATATTACTAATAAATTTACTATAAATAATTAATAATTTTTATTAATAGACATGTATAATTAGTAATATAATGATAATATCATTATATATATAATTATGGACATATATATATATATATATTTCAAATGGGTGGCGGGGCAGGGGGTGGGGCGGGGGAGTATACCCCCATCCCCGCCCCTTTTCTAAATGGGGGGAAAAAATTCCACCCCGCCCCCGCCTCAATGACCCCCAGCGGGCGCGGGTGCCGGCCCTGTTGCCATCCCTACTTGTTGATTACTTAGAACTTATAATGATGTGGCACTAGTGTGTATGTTAATGTACATTTGAAAAAGGGCGAAATATATTTTACCCCATGTGGTTTGGTAATTTTTCATATAACCCTATCATAGTCAAAAGTTATACATTACCCTCTCATAGTTTGGACTAAAAATGTCAATGTGACAAAAATGATCCTCTACAACGAAGCCCAAGGAAATGTCAAGTATATCTTTGTTTAAAAACTAAAACGGTTGAAGTAATCAAAATATATAGACTTAATATGTATGACACTTTTAACTCCTTATGATTTTATATTTTATTACATAATTCCCTTGTGATTTAGTATTTTATCACATAACTCTATTATAGTTTTCAAAATAAATATATAATCCCCTATGGTTAATTAATAATTTTCAACTTTACAAAGGATATTTTTGATATTTTAGTTGACTCCATTATGGAATGCAAATTCCGTGACTTTAACACTTTAGTCCAAATTATAAAGGAGTTTTGTAGAGCTTTTAAAACTATCATGGGGTTATATCAAAAATCACTAAACCACAAGGGGTAAAGTGTATTTTATCCTTTGAAAAATATAGGTCTGCAAACGCTCTATTTATGTTTGCCGGAAACCATTTTATTACTAGCTTGATTTAGTTGGATATTGCGACTGTATGAACGGACAGAAAGCTAGCAAGGCAAAGAAGGAGGGAGCCCATGGCTATAAATTGCTCCAACCAGTCCACTCATTATCTTTCCAAGCATAGCACTGTATGAACGCACAGTCATTAAGATGTTCAACCAGGGTACTTTTAAGTCTCTTAACAAATTTAATTTAGTTGGAATTGTTCAACTAGAATGTGTAAATGGAATCTTCCAATCTCCACCTTCCCGGTTCCTGATTACCGCTTTTTACAGCAAAATTGGAAACCAGTCTGGAAATCAAAAAAGACAAGGACGGAAAGCAAACACGGACTTCTGCGTGTGGGTCCCGCTTAAGTGTGTGTGTGTGTGTTTCATTCCGTTTCGGAAAAAAAGAAAGCAAACACGGACGACATATACATGATTTGACTAACTTTGACATGCTTTTTCTTGGCTCTCTTGAACTGGGATTTGGGGCAGGGACGGTCATCAGTATGACCGTCCCTGCACGGTTAAAAATTTGTGCGGCTGAAAATTGGCCCTCAAAATTTTGTGCGGCTGAAATAACACCATGTAACTCGAAATTCGCGTCAAGTGTGGGGCCCACCACTATCTGTTGTGAAAATACATCCTGTGAAAAAAAAGTTACGCGCAGTTGAACCAATGTTACGCGCAGTTGAAATGAGCTAAAATTGGCAGGGACGGTTGCAGGTGCAACCGTCCCTGCCCCGAGTCCAACTGAACTGTGACATGCTTTTCAAAGGTGAAATAGTACAAGGGATAGCGAATTAAAATAACCTTCAACGTGTTGAATCCCGTGTTTTAATATTGTAGTTACTTTATATGGTGCAACTTTACAGCCAAAAAGCTGCTTTGTGTGCAATAACGTGTATTTATATATGCTACCTTTTTCAACTTTTTGGATTAGAAAAAAAGGGTTGTGCTGCTTTATATAGAACTTCGAATGATGCAGGATTGTCAGCAAAAATGGATCCAAGTCCAGTATTGGATATCGTGAAGAATACCTTCACGGAAGCGAAGAGTTCCAAGTTCACCAATGGCAAAAATAGGTCTGTACAAATAACTCACTCAGTGTTTCCGCTTATCAAAGAAGCAGGTGGCAAGGCTCATGCTGTAATCAGCATTGATCCTGTCAGGCAAGAGCCTCTTCCTTGCAGAAAATGGCCTATCTGCAGGATCCCATTGCACGTTCGCGAAGATAACGAGAAAGCTTATGCTCCCAGATTAGTCTCCATTGGCCCACTTCATCACAAGAGGCCTGGTTTAGAGTTTATGCAAGCTCAAAAGTTGAGACTTTTTGATTCCCTTTTGGAAAGAGGCAGACATCATGGTATTTATGTACTCAATGTTCTCAGTGATGCTATGAAAGAATTGGAAGCAGAAACAAGAGAATGCTATGCAGAGGACTTAACACACATTTACAGTGATAGCTTCACAAAAATGATGCTAGTTGATGGTTGCTTTGTGATAGAGCTCTTGCGCCTCGGTGGAAAAAGTTACCAGGTATAGTCTTAATATCTCCTGGTGTTTTAGGTTCAAGTTTTCACACTGTTGTTCTTTTCCAAGTGGGTTTATATGAAGACAAAAATTTCTTGAACAGGGAAAGCTGGCAGATGATCCCATCTTTGCTACTCGTTGGATGCCATCCAATCTTGGTCTTGATCTCCTGCTGATTGAAAATCAACTTCCTCTATTTGTACTCCAAAGGCTTTTTGATCTTACCAGGTTGGGTGATGAAAAAGATTCTCTCAACAAGCTCGCTCTCCAATTTTTCGAGTCTCTCAGGCCAGGGAAAGATGCCATTACCAGCGAAACAACTGATCATGCAGACAGGAAATACACACATTTACTTGCTCTCTTTCATGCTAGCTTTGCTCCAACTGAAACTTACTGTTCTACTACCCAAGCAAGAAGGTCCTGTACGTATAATACATATAGTGGGAAAGGCTGGATCTACAGCGCTAAATCACTCAGCCTTTGTGGGCTGACATTCAAGAAAAAGTCCGGTAACATGTTAGATTTGGAATTCGAGGACAGAGTGCTGAAGATTTCCCAATTGTTCATTGATGATAACACAGGCATTGTGTTGAGAAATTTGATGGCTCATGAGCAGGGTGATAGAGGTTCTGCACCATATTTTACGTCCCTAGTAGTTTTCCTCGGCAATCTGCTGTGCTCAAGAGATGATGCTAGAGTTCTGATGAAAGCAGGGATCATCAGACAACCAGAGAATGATGAAGAAGAAGTAGTGAATTTTTTCAACAGCCTTGTTAAGCAACTTGTGTTTGACATGGACAGATGCTACCTTCATGAGCTAATTGAAGATGTCAATATTAGCAGTCAATCAGTCTGGGCAAAACTCAGACTACGTTGCCGGCCCATCTTACCTCACCTCAGAATCATAGAGATTGCCTTGTTTACTGTCTCCTTGGCACAAACATTTTTCCTCATCAGAAGCTCATAGCTTCTTCCACGTTGAAGGCTGATTTTTTTTTTTCTTTTGGTTGGATGTAACATAGTTCCTATCATGTTCTCCAAAGAAAACATTTCTTAATAAACAGAACGTCTTCCTCATAATTTTCCAGTGTTTTGGCTGGACTGAGAGAAATAATTTTGGTTGAATTACTAGTTACCCTTATGGTTTCACATTTTCCTGGTGAGCACCTTATTGTTCAATAATATTCACTTATACCTCCTTGTTATACTAAGCATTTGAGCAAAGGCATAGGTGGTATTTCAGGTGAATATTTTTAGACCGAATAAGGAATAAACCTATTGATCAATCCATAAGTCGGTGATTCTACCGGTAAAATTTCAAAAAAAAAAATGAAAAAAAAAACACCGTTCAATTGTCAATTGAACCCCTAATTCAGACATTATTATAAGTTAAATATATTATTTATTATAGGGTAAATTACATATAACCTCCGTGTGATTTCATCTATTGTTACATGATTTCCCTAACGTTTCAAAATATCCAACTCACCTCCTATAATTTTATGTAAAGTGAAAAATTAACGAAAAATAACTTATGTAACATCGTTAGTTGAAATACCAATAGTACTCTTACTTAAATACTAAATTAATTGACTACTTAACCACCTTGTATAAAAGTATTGAAAGATTACGTTGATAAATGTAAAAGCCACGAGGGAGTAAAGTGGATACTTATATAAATTATAAGGGGGTTATATGGATATTAAGATTTTATTACACGCGTCTTTAAAGTGCATTTGGTATAAACGCCGTGACTAATTCATTTTTCAATTTATATAAAATCACAAGAAGGTTATGTGATTATTTTAAAACTTTAGGTAAATTATCCAGCATTGTGTAAATTCACATGGGGATGACAAGCAATTTAACCTTTATTATATTATATAATCACTGAATCAACCGATCAACCCACCCATTAAAACCATTGTTGACCCGTCGACCAATCACCCCATTGGATTAGTGTCCAGACTGAATTTTATAATCATAAAAGACAGAGGTACTTTCTGTCTATTTTTCACCTTAAAAAAAAAAAAGAAAGGGCTTCAAATACTCCGTCCATAGTATAGCTTGTCCCCTCTGTTCCATGGTGTCATTTTTTGCCATCTGTTTCTTTCCTCTCCAAAAGGTGCTTTTTTTTTCTCCAAACGATAGCAGAACTTATATTGCAGATAAAATGAACTTACAAAGTTGGAGCAACTGCTCCTACATCATTTCTGGCTAGACTACTGAGCCAAAGAGGGAAAGATTGTTCCCAACTCACTTCACTAACCAAGTTTAAGGCAAACTTTGCCAATGGTGACTAAAATAGTTACCTTCCCTGCCAATAAAGGAAAAATAACATTTCCGGAACTCTTGCTTAAGCTTTTGGATGTCTTCGACTATCGTTCCAATCACTGGATCCCCAGTGCAGTCTTCTTCAATCCTTGCTACAGCCACATTGCAGTCTGATTGTATCCAGATGTTTCTCCAACCTTTTGGCCTTTAACAGTGCAGTTCTAATCGCGGTTGCTTCCTCTATTACTGGTTCAGTACACTTTTTTGCCAGCCCAAGCACACACTAACTTACCACTGTCATCCCTAGCCACAATTCCCCATCCTGCCACTTCCTTTGGTTGAGGGCTGCATCTGTATTTATCTTTATCACCCTCCTTTCAGGTGTTGTTCCTCTGATTCCAGCTCCTTGCTTGCTTTCTTCTTCATCTTGTTCGTGATCCTCCCCCCTTTGTGCCATCCTATACTCCTGCCATTCATATGTTGCCTTTTGTGCTGTCAAGCCTGACATTTCCTTACCTTTTTAAATTGCATTTGATTCCTGGATTTCCATATCTGCCACAGGATATTTACAGTTAATGCACTATGTTCCTCCCCATCCTCTCTTTCCTTTGCCTCCATCAAAGTGGTCCACCATAACCAGAAATTCTGCCTAAAGGAAAGAAAACCATCCCACTTAATTGGTGCAGCCTTCCATATCCATTCAGCATGTTGGCAGAAAAACATCATGTGCTCCAAAGTTTCTGTTGCCTCCCCACAGCATGGACATTTATCCTCCCCTTTCCTTGTTCTGCTTCTACTGATTTCATTGACAGGCAAGACTCTATGTAGACATTGAGGTATTTTAGCTGGAATCTTTTCCTTTGTTTCTTTATTTCATTTTCAGGAACAATTTCTCTCCATGCACATGCGTGAAAAAACACTTCTGCAAAAGTTTCTAAAACTTCAGTCTCGTTGATTATGTATTCACTCCCTTAATCATTCTTTTTCAGCAAATAAAACCCATTAGGCTTGAACCCTCTCTTTTGATGTTACATTTCATTATTGCCCCGTAAGCCTCATATTATTTCGTTCAACAAAAAGTTGACCGATTTCAGATTTTTCTTTTCCATTTTCTTAAGGGAATTTTTTAGGGATTACAAATTTATAGCAGTGATTCCAAAAAGAGATTTTTTTTTTAATTCTTGTCTAGCTGTTAATGATAAACTAAAGGAAAGCAGTTTGAAGCAAATGTCATGGATAACTGCTCCATACTTTGGATTAAAGTTTCAAAGTGATAAATGTTATCCTAAATTTATGAGATGGTAATACGAAAAAGGATGAACTACAAGAGGCTTAAGTATGATTTACCCAAAAAAGAAAAATTATGGTCCTCAGGAATGATAATGTCAGCAAATATCAGCCAGAACTATTTTTTTCAAGCAAAGTCCATCAATCGGAAAATTGGTTCAAGCTTTGAAATATCAGCAGATTCTTTTAGTATGCTTAATGTTATCTTTCTAATACATTGGGTAGCTCTTTATGATCGTATAATCCTTCCTATTACATCAAGAATCATGGGGAAACATGTTCATTTCTCGACAAGGAAAAGAATGGGAGGTGGAATGCTCCTGTCCCTTTTCTCCATGATAGCGACAGCAATTGTGGAGGGTAAATGACGTAGTCTGGCTATAAGTGAAGGATATTCAGATGATCCAGAAGCAGTGTTGGACATGCCAGCACTTTGGCTTCTTCCACAATATTTCCTGCTCGGCTTCTGTGAAGCTTTGAGTGTAGCTGTACAAAATGAGTTCTACTATTCTGAGCTTCCCAGAAGCATTTCAAGTGTGGCTTCCACTTTGTTCACACTTGGGATGTCTGTGGCAAGTTTGGTTGCATGTTTTCTTATGAACACCATTGATGAATTCGCAAAACGAGGAGGAAACGAAAGTTGGATTTCAATCAATGTCAATAAAGGTCATTATGATTATTACTACTGCAGTCTCGCTGGCTTAAGTATGCTTAACGTGATTTATTTCCTCATTTGCTGTAAGGCCAATGGTCCAAGCAAAGAAGATAACTAAAAGATGACTCTTCATGTACAGGATGAACAGAATTGATGGTGTTTCACTACTGTAGTATTAGGTTCATAAACCTGCAGATGGCTGTAAATCAGAAGATGAATTGATCTGGATGTTTTCATCAAGTTTACAAAAGCTATATTGATGTTAAAATGACAAAACAATTGTTGCTGTATGAGAAGAAGGATGAAAGAATTCATTGTACATGCACATAAACTAGCACTTCATATTTTACCGCAAAAGTGGTGTGGTAAATTGTTTAAATCTAGCTCAGCTGGTAGAACATCAACCCTGTTGCAATGGAAGTATGGCTGGGAGTTGTACTTGAACTGTTGAACCAGCACAGAAAGACAAAATTGAAAATATCAAATGTGTAGAGTTCATATTATTTTATCTGGTGGATGTTGAGAACCATCAATTGCAAAAGCAAATAAAAAATTCTACGGACAACTCAGCTAGGTTCAAAAGAATGTCAAAGAGTAACATACAAAAGTTCAAAACTTAAAAATAAGTTCGCTCCTCTACATAATCAATTTTTCATAGACTGGTTCTGTCTAGTTGCCTACCGTCAAACATTTTAGATCCAGTCCCTTTTTATTCTCAATCCTGATGTGTATATCAGGAAATAGAAGGGAAGATGTTTGCTAAATTTCTTTCCTTCTTTTGCTGTTTTTGACAATCTCAGCTGATCGGTAATGCAAATTAGTGTTTATTCTTTTCCTTCATTTATTCCTTCATTGATACATGTCTCAGATATGGCCTATAGAAGGCCTAAAATGTGCCGCTTCTTAGAAAAACAGTAACACACAAGTATAACATGTTTAAATTGTACTGCTACCTCATAGGTACAGACTAGTAGCATCTCAAATCCAGATAAACAGAAGTGATGTAGCTTCAATATTTTATAGTTGAGAGAATCAGTTCACCTTCTTGCCTCAAAATGGAAACGAAAAGGAAAAAAAAACCAAAATGAAAAAATGAACATAGCAAAAGGGTGCATATACAGTAGAACTATGTAAAATCCATAACACATTATTGACTGCTAGGTGTTGAAAAGACGGCCGAAATTCTGAACCAAAAGAAAATAATTCAAAAGAAACGTGTTTGCTAATTTCCTTCCTCCTAGATTTTTAATTTTAATAAATCAAGTGGACACTATTTTATGGTATTAGACCATTGGCAGTGACCTTTGCTTATATGTCTCCTTCCAACAAATTGACGTGATTTCTATGTTAATCTTTCTCTAGTCTTTCTTAATCATTCAATTCCTTTCATATAGTCAGTACTACTAATATAATAATGTTTTCAGTCGTTGAAAGTCCATTTGGGTGGCAGAAATTGCCTGATATAGTTTGTCTTGTTGATTTTGTTCACATTTTGCTGATATTGAATCATCATTCCACTGAGCTTTTCACTCTGAAAACAGAAGGGTTGACCAAACAAGTTTGGCATTTTGAATTCTTGTATTGCTGCACGGAAATCTCTGATGGCCTTCTCCTCCACTTGTGTTGATTCGATCTTACTCAATCTGGAGATTTTTTTTGCTAAAATGGATGTTCAGGAGTTGCTGGATAACAATGCAGAAATCGATGCATTCGAGCAGCTATTGCAGATAGAAGATAATTTGGAAGTCCTGAAGCTGGAGTTGAGACTTGTCAGAACATTTTTTATCTGTGCCAGAATATTATGGAGCAATCCAGAACCTGCAGAGAAGATTATTGATCGTGAGGTACGTCTGGGATCTTTCTTGTTTAGCCTCCAAGATTCTGTTCAAAAAAATGCTATGGAGTCGCACTCTCTTTCCCTTAGACTGGAAGAGGATGCATTCTCATTACTTAGTGATGCCCTTAAGTTGGTCCAGGATTGTCAAAATAACATCTATTCTTTTAAACAAGATTTTGACAAATTCTACATCACTTTGTTGGGTTGCTTATCGCAATCCAGCTCGGCTGCTTTAAGAGATCATGAACTCATGGAATTTATGGATTCCCTGTTAGAGAATCTAGTCAATATTCTCTTACAGGATGATTGTTATGGAGATGTGCAGCTACTAATTCATGCTCTTCAAGAAAAGATAAAGTTCTTGAAAAGTTTTATTGTCTTTGCCATTTATCGAGGGGTTGAGGAAAGGCAGTTGGCAGATGTCTTGGCTCACTCTCAAGTTGTAGCTGTCAATGCAGCATACCTCTCTTGCCTGTGTTGGTTTGACAAGGATGAAGAAGAAGTCCATGATAAAGTGAAGTTGAAGATTTCTGACCTCTTGGATGGGATCAAGCCCATTGATCCCAGAGCCCATGAGATTTATATCCAAGTCCTGACTGCTCCAGGATTATCAGGATCACCGCCCACTCTGAATTTGGTGACAATCAGCAGTGTATTGGGGGACTTTGTTGATTCTCTCCTGGGAAATATTTGGGACCTACTACACTGCGGTAGGAGTTTTATGGTTTCCATGAAGATACTTTATGAGGGACTACGATTCTTGAGAACCATTCTCAAGAATCAGCAGGTGAAGTTCGATGAGTTGGATGAACAAATGATCGATCTTATCGTAGTTGTTGTCAATGAGGCAGGGATTATAATTTGCTCTCTTTTTCCAAACCACATAGCCAAGGGAATGGATCTGGCAGTCACTGAATTTTTGGAAAAGATCAAACTTGTTAAGGCAGACTTAGCCCCCATCTATCCTAGAACATCAATATTCAGCTTTCCAAGTACCAGAGAACTGGACTTCATTGATCTTCTCCTAGAGAATCTAAAGGGACTGGCAAACAATATAGTCTATTCAGTTTCTCTTACAAAGGATAGAGTTCAAGAAGTGGAAGAAGATCTTGAATTCTTAAAATCTCGCTTTGAGAATGTTGCGAAGTATTACAACCAGCATGAAAAGCCCCAAGTTCTTTGGAGTAGCATTATAGAAGTGACAATCAGGGCAGAGTTTGTCATACATTCCTTGAGAGGAGGAGATCTATCTGATTCTTGTTGCATTCCTTTTAACACCATCGCAGAAGATATTAAGCTTATCAAGGCTGAGGTCTTAGAGATTGATGACCAAGAACAAGGCTTCATATCCAAGAAAGCTGTCAAGATTTCGAGTTCTGTGCCATCAGAAAGTGGTATCTCAAAAACAAATGAAGTTATGGTAGCTCTCTCTGATCAGATAGAGATAGTGACCACTTTACTTGTAAGAGGATCAAAGAAATTGGAAATTGTTTCCATTCTGGGTATGCCTGGACTGGGTAAGACAACTTTAGCCAAGAAACTTTACAATGATCCTTCTGTCAGATGCCATTTTCATACTTTTGCTTGGTCTACGGTTTCTCAAGTATATAACGGAAAAAATTTGTTACTTGAGATTTTGGTTTGTATTGTTCCTAAGCTTTCTGAACAATATGCTAAAATGAAAGAAGTTGATTTGGTTGAAGAACTCTACAAGCGTTTGAAGAGAAATAGGTATCTCATAATTTTGGATGATTTGTGGGATGGTGAAGCTTGGACACTCATGGAAAAATCATTTCCTGATGATGCTAATGGTAGTAGAATTCTCTTAACAAGTAGAAATCACAAGGTGGCTCTGCATGTTGGACCTACTAATAAACTTCACCATCTTCGCTCACTCACTGATGAAGAGAGCTGGGAATTGTTACGAAAGAAGGTATTTCATAATGAGGAGTGTCCTCCAGCACTACATGAGCTTGGAGTGCAAATAGCGAAAAACTGTAAGGGGCTACCTCTTATAGTTATCATCATAGCTGGAATTCTTGCAACGAGAGAGCCTGATGGCTGGGAAGAAGTTGCTCAAAGGTTGAGCTCCTACACTGTTTTGGGCACAGAAGAGTGCAGGGATATACTAGAGCTGAGCTATAGAAATTTGCCTGATTATCTGCAGCGATGCCTTCTTTACTTCGGAGCATTTAAAGAAGACCAAGAAATTCCAATTTGGAGGTTGAAGTATTTATGGATAGCTGAAGGGTTTGTGCAAGAAACTGAAATGAAGAGTTTAGAGGATGTGGCTGAAGAGTACATGATTGATCTAATTGACAGAAGCTTGGTCATGGTTGCCAAAAGAAGATCCCTAGGCAAGATTAAGACTTGCCATAGTCACGATCTGTTGCATGAGTTTTGTGTCCTAAAAGCTAAAGAAGAAAACTTTTTGCGGTTCTTGCATGGGAATGATGACTCGTGTATCTATGATGTGTCAAGCAATATACATCGTTTGGGCATTCACTCCAAACTAGAGCTGTTCGAGAGGTCGATCCTTTTTTGTCCTCGACTGCGCTGTCTGTTGCTCTCTGCTGATGGCTGCAGGTACCCATTTCAACAGCCAAACATCTCATTTGTCTTGCACATCTTCAAACTCCTCAGGGTGTTGGATTTGGGGCAGTTCAATGAAGGTGATCGTTTTCCAAGTGAAGTAGAATTGCTTGTGGAGTTGCGTTTTTTGGCAATAAAAGGTACCATGCGCTCCATCCCATCATCCATAGCTAACCTTTCTAATTTGGAAACTTTTCTGTTGGATTCAAATGATGCTGCATTGCCCGATACAATATTGAACATGAACAAATTGAGGCATCTTCACACAATTGCTCAGCATACGAGGTTTTCTTTCGAGAAAGTCAATCTTGACAGCTCATCCATTCTTCATAGTTTAGACACCTTGAGCACTGCATGGATTTCTTATGGACAAGGCATTGAAAAGATTGTGAGAAAGTTCCCAAATATCCGTGAACTAAAATGCGAGCTCGATTATGAGGAATTAGCAGCATCTACTGAGAACAGAGGCAGCATTGTGGATTTAAGTTTTCTGAATAGACTGGAGTCCCTCAATATTATTCATGATGACTATGCTACAATATGTAAGATTGAGTATCATTTCCCTTTGAATCTGAAAAAGTTGACTCTTTCTTACTTCCCTTGTGGTACAGTCTCCACACTTGGAAAACTACCCAATCTTGAGGTCCTCAATTTGTCCTATGGACCCCATGATTGGAAAATATGGGAAATGAAAGAAGGGGAATTCCCTAAACTCAAAACCTTGAGAATGGGCGCATTGTGCACATTGAGATGGATAGGATGTGATGATAGCCTTCCCTGTCTTGAGAAGCTAGTGCTCTCGAGATGTGAAAAACTGACAGAGATCCCTTCTTGCTTATGGTATGCTTCCACTCTTGAAGTTATCATGGTGCAGCAGTGTTCAGACTTTCTTACAAGCTTAGTATGCGAGATTGAGGATGAGCAGAGGAGCATGGGGAATGAAGATCTCAAGGTTCACATCATTCCAGAGGAGAAGAGCGGTTCTGAAGCAGAATAAATTTGTACTCATGTCAGATGTAAGTGGTAAAATCATTCCTAGCTTTTGATTCATGAAGAAGATATTTGGCAGGAGTATCTTGCATACTCAAAATTTTGTTAGACAGAAAAATGGAGGAGGAAACAAAAAGAGATTGAGTATCTTCTCTAGATTTTACTCACTGAATCATGAATTTTATTGTGATATTAACGCATGAGATGCTAGAGCTTGTAAATAATTAGTAGGATTTTGTATTTAGAGAAAAGAAGAACTTGCACAATTTTGGGGCTAGATGACCATCTCTGGAATTTGTGGCTAATTTTTTTTCACTGTAAGAGTTATATAAACATATCCGTTTTAGCATCAAACCAATCTGTTAATTTTAAGGATGAATCGATTTCTCCTGAAGCCATGTTTTCATTCTGCAGGAGGGGATACTAGAAAAAGGACCAAATATCCTCCTTTTGGTATTGCATGACTCAGACCATACCAAACTTGTTTGTCTAAATAGCCACTGTTTAAGGAAGAGCACAACATTTCCACAGCTGATCAAGCTGCACATTAGTTTTTCTTAAAATCTCTAAAAATCTCTTCGTTTCACGCAATAGATGACTGTGTTACATGTTATGATATAGGTGATTACTTTTGTAATAACTTGACACTGATCAATATGTTGCTTTTACTTTGGCTTTAAGATACAAAAAAGTCAGTCACGAGGAGCTGAAGACATTGGAAGGAGTTGTTGTTGTCCTGTAACAGTTCAACAGAGGACCTTGGCTCTTAATATTTGGCAAGTTGAGTATTATTGGGAATTAATTCATATCTAACAGTCGAGAGGATGGTTCATTTCCTGGTTTGCCAATCCAGCAACATAAAGAAATAGAAGGCGATCGTTCATCGACAGAGGACAAGAAGAAATCTCCATCTGCAGCAGTTTCTACTCCAGGGTGTCATATTCTTTCTTAAGAAATTATGTCTAGCAAGCCCTTCACCAATGAGCAGATTTCTTGGTCTATCAGAGTGTTTCCTTGATACCTGGTTTTAGTTTTTCATTGCTTGTTTGTCATTTTATTTTCTATTTAATGTTTCACTCTGGTGATTTTCTTTGTTTTTTACTGTTTCTGTTTTGTCTCTCAAAGTAAGAGAAATGTACTCTTGATGTAACTTCATTATGTTTGGTTGGTTGATGAATAAGTTCTCAAAATGTTACAAGGAAGCTGCAACAGAAAACACTTCTACAGGTGACAAAATTGTGCAGTAACGGAATTTCCTTGGTGTTTTCTACCTAAGCCTTCTTGTTTGGCCTGATGGAACTAGGCAGATAATGTTACTTATCCTAGTGTCTTGTCGTGTTTCTCTAACCCTTTGCTTGCAATATTTCTATTGTTTTTTTTCAGACAAGATAAGATGATCCAATATGAGGGTAGGTATTTACTCCTCCCAATCATCAGTGGTTGAATGGACAACGTTAATTAAGTTTCCATTCTTGCCATAATGTTGGCGTCTACAAAACTTTTTGTTGGTGAAGAAGATGACCAAATCCCTTCAGCCTCAAACAATTGAAAAATGCGTAAATTACAAATCTCTTATCGTGTTAAATTGGATATAAATCATGAAAAATTAGATCCTATCCAGACCCTATCCAGACTCATGATTCTTTTATTGGATCTAGGTCTGATTAGGGTTTGAATTTAAAAAATTAAATCCAACCCTACCCAAATATATTAAATCTAGATTGAATTTGGATAAGATCCGATCCATTAACAAACTTACGTCTGGTTAGAGTTTGTTTGGATAGGAGTTTATTTGAGATAATTACTGTAGCATTTTTTGTGATGTGATGTATGTGGGATAAAAAGGTGATTGAAAAAATAAAAGATGATTGGAATTTGTGAAGTAAATTATTTTATTTCAAATCTTGTAAATCCAAACACACCCACTGTGTAAACATATGCAAACTTCAAGGATGGTGATTAAACCATCTTTTAATTTGAAATGTCAAAGTTTTTATGCATCTAATTAACCAGAATTTAGCTACATTTTGTTTTGGTTAATTGTCCAAATATTGGTATTCTTAGATCAAAAGAAAATAATGAAGATTTTTTTGGCCTTCCATGATTAAAGGAATAGATGCCTAAGGGATTCAATTTCTCTACAACCAACAATTACAGTAAGTAATGGTTACAGAGTGCAATTAATGGTAACAAATTGTAGTGTATGTTGGAACTGGAGGGACCGAGGGAGGAGATTTAATTTTGAATACAAATTTTAATGTGTAAAAAAACTATTGTGATTTTGCATTTTATTATTTACATTTTTTTGTATTAGTAATTACATTTGTTGTAATAATGTCTACACATCATGAGATGCGAACTGAAATGCAGTGTCCTAGAATCAGAGGAATCTACTAGTGACAGCATCAAGATTGTGGCAATGGACTCTCTCAGGCAACTAGAATCACTAAAACTGCTTCTCGGTCAGGTGGCTGCACATCATATTGAACTTCTTCTCCCCTCAAATCTTAGACGGTTGACCCTGGTGGACTTTTCTTGGAGTATACTTTCCACCATTGGAAAGCTATCCAGTCTCGAGGTTCTCAAATTAATCAGACAAGCTGATGGTGATGGGGTTAAGGAATGGGACATGGAAGAAGGACTCTTCCCCAATCTCAAAGTCTTGAAACCGAAATCCTTGAATATAGTCTGCTGGAAGGGCTCGGGAGATCATTTTCCCTGTCTTGAGAAATTAGTTTTGGAAGATTGTGTGGAATTAGAAGAACTTCCTTCTTGTTTATGGGAAACATTGACTCTTCAATTGATCAAGGTGCATGGATGTCTATACTCTATTGGAGATTTAGTTCGAGACATCAAGGAACAACAGATGGAGTATGGAAATAAGGATTTAAAATTCCTTATCTCAGGGGAAATTGAGGATACTTCTTCATGGTCCGATTGAGATTTCAAGTTAGGGACAAGGTACTCCGAAAGATCATCCACCATAAGAGTGAATATGTTCCAATGGCTTTGTTCAGAATGATGTGATCTTTTTGCTTTATTGCATATGTATGTTACTAAAAAATTGATTGTGCAAAAGTTGGTGTTCAATCAATATACTATGTGCCAGATGGTTATGACTATAAAGTATCTGTGGAATCCACATTGTGTCATTATGATAGGTAGGTGGCATTATCTAATTTGATACTTGATGATTAGTCTTGTGTCATAAATATTGGACTCGGCATTTGACTGCATTTGATGATTAATTAATCTTGTGTTATTATCCTTTGACTGCAAGTTAAGGGCAAATGAAAAAACTATAAGCCTTGTTTAGCAAGTAAGTTTTTGGCCAAATTTGTTTACTGCAAGTTTCTTAATAACTTTAATTACAGTAACCTTAAAAAAATTTTCAAAAATTTTAAACTCAAAATATTCAAAAATTTATACATTTTAAAAAATTTTTCTACAACTTCTACGATAAATTACAGCAAAGTTTTCGACAAATACCCAAAAAAACTCACTTGTCGAACATTATAGTTTCTAGCAATTGATACCATATGAAAGCAAATGGAGTATACATGTTTTTGTCTCTCATACTGCGCTGTGAGCTAAGTGGAAACGATTGAGACTACAAGGACTAATAAGGAAATGGGCCTATAATCAATTCCAATATGCATCAGAAGATTTTATTTTGCTATTTTTTGTTTCTGCATTACACACTAGGATGGCCAGAAACCTAGAGAAGAGAAACAGATAATCAAATCAAAATCTGAAGTTCCCCACGCAAATTGAAAGAAGTTGCAGACCAAATCAACCACTAGTAGCATTGGTTTCTTCAAAACCATGCAACCATTTATTGAGAGGCAGATATATGCAATCACTTTTCTTACTTTTTCTCGTATTAGAATTTCAATTGGAAAAATTGGGGTTGACTTGACTTAATCAATAATCACTGGGTGGCTGAGAATAAAAAAAAGTTTATTTCTGAGGTACGTAGAAAGCAATCTCAGAGCACACAGAAAACGCACACGGGCTTAATTTCAAACAAAGAATTTCTTGCAATCACTTTCTGAGCCTAAATGCAAAAAATGCAAAAAGAAGACGAACAAAAAGAAGGAAATTATGTGCACCATTTCTTTACTTACTTCACACGTTAAGTTCAGCATGAGTTAATGTTGAACATCTTACCTGATGCAGTAGTTAGTTTTTGGTAATGAGGACATGCAAAAACAAGTAATTCTCGATGCCAAGTTTGGTCTCTCTCTGTCTCTCACACATATAGGACTACAATAAAGAAATATGGGTTAGAAAATCAAAAGCAGCCCATAATAAGTAAAGAATATTTAAGAGAAGTATAAAGATACTTTTATCAAAACATTATCACATTTCCATGTTTTCATGCCATGTTTCCTTAATTTTCAAATTGTATAATGCCTGTGGGGAAATGGTTGTACAAAATATAAGAGAAAGAAAATAATAAATGCACAATATATGTTGTTTAGAGTATCATTTTTATTCTTCTTCACGATTTTCTCGACATTACCAAAAGGTTCTTGGAGTAGCCTCTCTTTATTGCATCCCTCAGGGAAATTGGCATGATTTCAGACGTTAGTCTTCAAATAAAGCACCATTTTTTTATTAGAAAAAAAAAGTAGTAAAAGGATGAATTTGTCTATTTATTAGTTTGACTTTGATTTTTTTACTACTGATTATTAGTTTTAACTGAAAAAAATTAATAGTTATATTTGGGTTTTTAAACTATATGGGGTTATGTGATAAAACACCAAACTATAGGGGAGTAAAGGATAATTTACCCTTTAAATTCCATGTTTTATGTCAAATTTTTTTAATCAAAATGGTTAATTGGCTAACAGCAGTGTACATTAATTGTTACAAGAAAAGTAGGTATTTATTTTATTGATTGAGTGAAAAAAAAAGTACTTATATTTAGTTGAGTTGAAAAAAAAAATACACTTTTGCAAAGTTGAGTGACAAAAAAATATGTCAAGAGGCCTTTTGAGACATCAGAATTTAGAAATTTTGGATTCTAATTACTCTTTTCCAGGTTTTTCAATCCCGTCCCTCCTCTCTTCTGATAGAGAAAATTTTTTTAAAAAAATAGTGACAAAAAATAACAGTTTTAATTGGTTGGATTATCAATATTACTAAAATAAAAATTTTAATGACTAATAACGGAAATCTTTTCATAGTTTAACGGCCATTTGTTACATTTTGCGTAGAAGAACATGGTAATACTATACCTGGCAATTGGGCGGGTTGGGCGGGTTTTGGGCGGATTAATATTGGGTCTTCACTTAATTGGGTTATACCCAACCCGCCCAACTTTAGATTGGGTTGATTTTTGATTGGGTCATATTGGGTTATCTCAAACCCATGACCCAACTATGACCCAACAAAGTATCTGGTTTTGTACCAATAGTGAAACAAAAGAAAAATAGTATGGTTGACCCCAAAATCAACCACGCGGTAGTATTAGTTTCTTGAAATCGATATGACATTTTATCGAGAGGAAGAAGAACGCAGAAAAGTTTTCCCTGCTTCAATTTTTTCAGATCTCAGAGCACTGGCAGAACGATCATGGAAAGCAGAAAACTGTGGATGGACTGCATCATTGTAATCGATTCAACGTCACAGAAACTGCGGTCACTGGTGAGGAGGCGATGTCATTTCAGCAGGGATAATCAAGGCTTGAATGAGCTGATGGTGGAGCTAAGACTGGTGAAAACATTTCTTGTGTGTGCTAGGGAATTGGCATATTTCTGGTTTAGCCTTGGCTATCCTGAAAATTCAAAACTGGGGCTGTTTTATCATCTTCTTCGCCGACTGGAGAATGGATTGCCCCGCATCGACCCAGCTGGCGCAGCCTCTAGTTGTGGAGATACTCTAGAGAATGTTAAGCAAGAAATCAGTGATGCTTATGTTGAGATGTTAAACTCCGTATGGCTACCCGTTTTTCTGTCTGAATACAGATGGCGTCTTTTAGATTACGAGCCTTCGCTGTTTAAAGGGAGAGAATCATATTCCAAACTGCTTGATTGCTTGTTGAAATCCAGTTCTCCTAGGATAGAAGAATTCATGGAATTCCTAGACTCCTTGCTAGAGAATCTTGTGGATATTAGCTTCTTGGGTGAAGCCTGTGATTCCAGATTTGAAACTTTATTCGAACCCTTATTCGAAGCCCTTCAAGAGAAGCTAGTATTCCTTAAAAATTTTGTTCTCTTTGCCAGGATGCAAGGCAAGCTTGATGAAGCACAGAAGGAACTTATGAAGCACTGTGGAGTCGTGGCTTTATGTGCAGCACATCTCTGTTTCGCTTTTCGGTTTTTTAGGGATGATGATGAAGTGATTGGTGGAGTGGAATTAAAGATTTCACTATCAATAGAGAAGATCAAGCCAGTTTATCATGAAGTCCGTTCGGCTTACATTGGCGTCTTGAAATTTCGATCATCATCCCTCACTCTGTCTACCCAAAGGGATATGTTTATAGTGGGGGATTTTGTAGATTCTCTCCTAGGTAATCTTTGGGAGTTACTACAAAATTGTCCTGCTGCTTTTATGGTATCCCTGAAGCATCAAATGCAGATACTCTATGATGGACTGCGATTCTTGAGAAACATTCTCAAGAAGCAGCAAGAGAAGTATGATGGTCTAGATGGAAGAACCAAGGATCTTGTTGGAGCTGTGGTTAATGATGCTGGCGTTGCAATTTTCTCACTGTACCAGAAAGGAATTGAAGAAGTCTTGGCCAAGGAAATAGATGCTACGATATTTTGCTTATTGGACAAAATTGAGCATATCAAGGAAGAAGTTGAGAAAAAGCATCCATTGGCATTAAAGTTTGATGTTTCGACAACCAACACACTGGAGCTTATTGATCTTCTCCTAGAAAATTTGAAGGAGCTGGCAAGCTGTAAAGTTGATCCAGTTTCTTTTGCAGAGGATAGAGTTAACTTCTTAAGATCGTACTTGAAGAAGACCGTGAAGCATCCCACCAGGCATCCAAACCTCCATCTTCAAAATATGCAAGAGGATCTTTTATTCTTAAGATCTGTTAGGACCGGGCCAGGAATAGACAAACTCAAGTTAGCACAAAGTAGGCGGTATAACCGACCATATAAAGACGGATAACAAAGCAAATAAAAGACACAGAAGATTTACGTGGTTCGGTCAAATTGACCTACGTCCACGGGCGAGGGAGGAGCAATATTTCTACTATGAAGAAGAAATACAAAAGACCGTAGGAAAGTGGTTCCTAGGCCAATAGGCACTTACAAAAGAGTTTAGAAAATATTCCTAAACTCAAATCAAGAGAGCCTAAAATATTTAACTGAATGGGCTAGATGACTCAAGAAGCTAATAGCCCATATAACTCTCTTGAGTGGTGCACTTAAACTTCTCAAAGGCCTTCTCTATTTATAGGAAACAATGGAGGCTATTCCCTCAGCTTCTGGCGATGTGGGATTACAAAATTCTGCCACAGTCAAGAATCAAGAATTGCGGCTGCAGCAAGAAGTCAAGAGTTGCTGCTGTGGCTTGACTTTAACAAATCTCCACCTTGGCATAATTTTGAGTACCACTATCGACAATAGTAAAATTGCTCCACCTTCTCCACATAAGCCCCAATGGGCATAAATCACCAACAATGAATACCAATCAAGTTCAAGCACTGTTTGAACTTGTAAATTGGAAGAGATTTCGTCCTCTCATGATACATCTGATCTTTAGTCAAGTGTATGGCACTTTGACTATCACAGTGAATATCAGTAACACCTTGATATAGACTTAACTCGCTAAATAAACTCTTCAACCACAAGGCTTCTTTGATTGCCTCGGTCACAGTCATATATTCTGCTTCAGTAGTAGACAAAGCTACGACAGGTTGTAGAGTAGCTTTCCAACTAACAGCACAACCGCCAATGCAAAATACATAGCCTGAAAGTGATCTTCTCCTGTCAAGATCTCCAGCGTAGTCTGAGTCTACAAAACCAACCAAAGTGTTATTATTTCTTCCAAACTCCAAACATGCATTTGAAGTACCTCGCAAGTATCTGAGAATCCACTTCACAGCCTGCCAATGTGTTTTACCAGGGCAAGACATATATCTGCTAACAACACTGACTGCTTGTGCAATATCTGGACGAGTACAAACCATTGCATACATAATACTGCCGACTGCACTGGAATAAGGTACCCGTGCCATATAATCTTCCTCTTCATCTGATTTTGGTGATTGAGCAGCAGATAGCCGAAAATGGCTAGCAAGAGGAGTAGATACTGGTTTAGCATCTTTCATGCCAAAACGCTCCAAAACTTTCTCAAGGTAATTTTTCTGGGTCAAGAACAACTTCCCTACTCCTCGATCTCGCTTGATATCCATGCCAAGAATTTTCTTAGCTGCTCCCAAATCTTTCATTTCAAATTCACTATTTAACTGCAGTTTCAAAGTGTGAATTTCTGACAAATTCTTGGCAGCAATGAGCATGTCATCAACATAAAGCAGCAAATAAATGAAAGAACCATCATTTAACTTCCGGAAGTAAACACAACTATCATACATGCTCCTCAAATAACCATGACCCAACATAAAGGAATCAAACCTTTTATACCATTGTCTTGGAGACTGCTTCAATCCATATAAGGATTTCTTCAATAAGCAAACATGGTCTTCCTTACCTTCAATCTCAAAACCCTGGGGTTGCTTCATATAAATTTGTTCTTCAAGTTCGCCATGTAAGAAAGCTGTCTTAACATCAAGCTGCTCTAACTCCAAATTATACATGGCTACTAAAGCAAGCAAAACACGAATAGAGCTATGTTTAACAACAGGTGAGAATATATCATTAAAATCAACACCTTGTACCTGACTATAGCCCTTTGCAACCAATCGTGCTTTATATCTTGCATCTTCAACCCCTGGAATACCTTCCTTTTTCTTGAAGACCCACTTGCAACCAACAATTTTCTTAGCTGACGGCGGCTTTACAAGAACCCAAGTTTCATTACGATGAAGAGATTCAATTTCTTCATTCATCGCAATCAACCACTTTGCAGAATCATCACAAGAAACTGCTTCTGAATAGGTGGAAGGCTCACCAACTGCATCAGTTTCTTCTGCAATAGACAAAGCATATGCAACTAAATTTGCATATCTTTGTGGTGGTCGAATGTCTCTCCTTTGTCTATCTCTGGCTATGGAATATTCTTCTTCTTCTGAACTATCTTCCACAGTAGACTCAGGTGCATCTACTGGCATTTGTTGAATAGAAGATTTGGTCTGAGAAGGACCAGAACTGCCAATATCAAGCTCCACCTGCTTCCGTGTACTATCAGTAGTACAAGGACTAGAAGACTCCTTCTTGGAAGATAACATAGACAATTCATCAAAAGTAACATCTCTACTGATTACAAATTTTGGGAATTTGGGATCAGGACACCATAATCTGTATCCTTTCACCCCAGAAGCATACCCAAGAAAAATGCACTTTTTAGCCCTAGGCTCCAATTTTCCATCATTCACGTGCATGTATGCTGGACACCCAAAAACTTTTAAATTGGAGTAATCAGCAGGAGTACCTGACCAAACTTCCTCAGGAGTTTTGAAATCAAGAGATGCAGAAGGAGAACGGTTGACAATATAACAGGCCATATTGATCGCCTCTGCCCAAAAGTCGTTTGTCAACCCTGCATTAGAGATCATACACCTTGCTCTCTCCAAAAGCGTTCTGTTCATACGTTCGGCCACACCATTTTGTTGAGGCGTCATCCTGACGGTGTGATGCCGAACAATTCCTTCATTCTTGCAGAATTCATTAAATTCACCTCCACAAAATTCCATGCCATTATCTGTTCTCAACCGCTTAATATGCTTTCCTGTTTGTTTCTCAATCAAAACTTTCCATTGCTTGAAAGTTAGGAAAACATCATTTTTATGCTTAAGAAAATATACCCAAACTTTCCTTGAATAATCATCAATGAAAGTCAACATGTACCTGGCACCACCTTTAGAAGGAGCACGAGAAGGACCCCATAGATCTGAATGAATGTAATCAAGAGTACCTTTTGTCTTGTGAATTGCTGGTGAACTGAAGCTGACTCTTTTCTGCTTCCCAAAAATACAATGTTCACAGAATTCCAATGGCCCGGTACTTTGACCACAAAGAAGTCCCTTTTTGCTTAGTATGCCTAAGCCTTTTTCGCTCATGTGCCCCAAACGCATATGCCATAATTTGGTGATGTCTGTATCTGACAAAGATGATGTTGAAACAGCAGCAGCACCTGTAACAGTAGATCCCTGCAAAATATACAAAGTACCAGATCTGTGTGCCTTCATAACAACAAGAGCTCCTCGAGTAATTTTGAGAACTCCGTCTCCACCTGAATACCTGCACCCAATAGACTCAAGAGTGCCCAAAGAGATGAGATTTTTCTTCAAATCTGGAACATGTCTAACATCTGTGAGCGTCCTCACAATACCATCGTACATTTTAATCCGGATTGTGCCTTTGCCAACAACTTTACAAACAGCGTTGTTGCCCATTAAGACAACTCCACCTTCAACTGATTCATATGTTGAAAACCAGTCCCTGTTGGGACACATATGATACGAACAACCCGAATCTAAAATCCACTCATTGTTAGACCTAAAATTATTTTCCGTTGCACAGAAAATGGTTCCATCATTCTCATCAGCTGCTATACTAGCTTCAGCGGATTCAGTATTTTTCTCAACAAATTTCCCCTTTTGCTTTTCTTTATTTTTCAATTTAAAGCAATCAGAGATAACATGGCCCTTCTTTTTACAATAATTGCACACCACATTTTTATGTCTGGACTTGGATCTACTTCTATTTTCTGTGTTTCTCTTTTCAGATCTACCCCGAACAAACAAGCCATCGGCTTGACTCCCACTAGTTTCCCCAGTAATGTCCCTATCTATCTGCTCTTTAGATTTTAATGCAGATTTAATTTCCCGATACGAAATTGTTTCCTTTCCATAAATCATAGTATCGCGGAAATGCTTAAAAGATTGGGGAAGGGAACACAAAAGCAATAGGGCTTGATCTTCATCATCAATTTTCGAATCTATATTCCCCAAATCCATAATAATGGAATCAAATTTATCAAGATGGGAGAGTATAGATGTACCTTCAGACATCCGAAGCATGTACAAACTCTGCTTCAAATATAGCCGATTCTCGACTGTCTTCTTCATATACAAGGCTTTCAATTTATCCCACATAGCCTTGGCCGAAGTCTCCGTTGCTACCTCACGCAATACCTCATCGGAGAGATTTAAGATTATGCTGGATCTGGCCTTCTTATCCATATCGGCGAAATCCGCATCCTTGACTTCTTCTGGTTTGTTCTCGATTCCGTGAATCGCTAGATCAACTCCGTCTTGAACAAGAATGGCCTCCATCTTGAGCTGCCACATTCCGAAGTTGACATTCCTGTCGAATTTCTCGACAACCGTCTTTGTTATCGTCATTGTTGCCACAAAATCAGTAACTTAAAATTTGTCTCAAAAATTGGCCAAACAAATATGCAAGTCTCGTGAGCGGGCCCCACAGGAAGAGTGGACCCCACGAGATAAGCGGGCCCCACAGGGATGAACGGACCCCACAAGGTGAGCGGGCCCCACGGGATGAAAGAACCCCACAAGGTGAGCGGGCCCCACAGATAAACGGACCCCACAGGATGAGTGGGCCCCACAGGATGGACGGGCCCTACCAGATGAACGGACCCCACCAGATGAACCTGTCTTGCAAAATATAATAACCAGCTCTGATACCAGTTTGTTAGGACCGGGCCAGGAATAGACAAACTCAAGTTAGCACAAAGTAGGCGGTATAACCGACCATATAAAGACGGATAACAAAGCAAATAAAAGACACAGAAGATTTACGTGGTTCGGTCAAATTGACCTACGTCCACGGGCGAGGGAGGAGCAATATTTCTACTATGAAGAAGAAATACAAAAGACCGTAGGAAAGTGGTTCCTAGGCCAATAGGCACTTACAAAAGAGTTTAGAAAATATTCCTAAACTCAAATCAAGAGAGCCTAAAATATTTAACTGAATGGGCTAGATGACTCAAGAAGCTAATAGCCCATATAACTCTCTTGAGTGGTGCACTTAAACTTCTCAAAGGCCTTCTCTATTTATAGGAAACAATGGAGGCTATTCCCTCAGCTTCTGGCGATGTGGGATTACAAAATTCTGCCACAGTCAAGAATCAAGAATTGCGGCTGCAGCAAGAAGTCAAGAGTTGCTGCTGTGGCTTGACTTTAACAAGATCATTCATGGAAAATAATTTGGAGCAGCTCAACCAGAACGAAAAGCTCCCAATTGAAACAATGCAGAATGATCTTGTTTTCTTAAGATCATTCTTGGAAAATAACGGGGAGCAACACAACCAGCATGAACAGCTCCAAGCTATTTGGAGTCAGGTTATTGAGGTGGCACACAAGGCAGAGTTTGTTATCGACTCCTTAGTAGTTGGAGATGTGTCATTTTATTCTCTGATGTTACTTGACAACATCACAGAAGAAATTAAGCTTGTTAAGAGTGAAGCACAGAATGCAACCACAATCTCGAAGCATGTAACATCACAAGGTAACATTTCAATTTTCAAAAATAATTGCAACAATGGTGAAGTTAGACCTCCAAATTTTTTTAAAATATTTTTCCATTTTCTCTAATATTTTTTCAAAACAGCAAGAAGCAAGTGGAGCACTGGAACAACCCACCAGGTGTCGCACCAGGTAGCAAACCAGGAATCCCACCAAGTACTTGACGAAGTTAATCTTGTCAAAACTGAACTCTCAAAGATTGATGACGAAAAGGATGTCTTCAAACCTCAGAAAACTACCATGGTTCTGAACCAGGCGTTCTACTGGCTTCCTAATTTTTCCAAAGCAGCAATAAGCAAGTGGAGAGGCGAAAAGACTGAGACCTTGGAGATTGAAGGCGATAAGTACGTCATTGAAGCCCAAGAAGTTACCAAGAGCCCGAGGGACATGCCATCACAGAGTAGTATCTCAGCAATCAATGAAGTTGTTGTAGATCTGAAGGATCAGGAGCAAGCAATAATTGATCAACTTGTAGGAGGATCAAAACAGTTCAACATCGTGTCCATAGTGGGCATGCCTGGAATAGGTAAGACAACTTTGGCACAAAAAGTCTACCATGATCCTTCAATTATATCTCACTTCCACATTCTTGCATGGTGTTGTATCTCCCAAGTATATAGCAAGAAAGATTTGTTACTAGAAATTTTAGCTTGCATTGACGAGAAAGACGAATATGCTGAAAGGAATGAAAATGATTTGGCTAACACACTTCGTAAACACTTGAAGCAAAAGAAGTATCTCATAGTTTTGGATGACGTTTGGGACACTGAGGCATGGAATGCTTTGAAAGAATCATTCCCAGATGATACCAATGGGAGCAGAATTCTCTTAACAAGTCGAAACCATGAGATTCCTGGTAAGCCTCACCTTCTTCGGCTACTTACTGAGGAAGAAGGATGGGAATTACTACAAAGAAAGCTGGAAGTTACCAGGGAAGAAGGCTATCCTCCAGAACTAGATGTTCTTGGGAGGCAAATAGCAAAAAATTGTAATGGGCTGCCACTGTCAATTGTCATTATATCTGGAATTCTTGCAACCCTGGATCAAGATGCTTGGGAGAAAGTTGCAGAAAGGCTAAGTTCAAATGGCGTGGTTGGTGCCACAGGACAATGCAAGAGTATATTAGAGCTGAGTTATGTACATCTACCTGACCATTTGAAACCATGTCTTCTTTACTTTGGAGCATTTAGAGAAGATCAAGAAATACCTATCCGGAGGTTGATGTGGTTATTGGTAGCAGAAGGATTTGTGCAGAAAAATGAGTTGGAGAGCACAGAGAAATTAGCAGAAGGCTATATAATGGCTCTAATTAACAGAAGCTTGGTTATGGTGGGGCAACGAAGATCCACAGGTGGGGTCAAGACCTGCCGCATTCATGATTTGTTACATGTGTTCTGTGTTGGAAAAGCCAAAGATCAAAATTTTCTACATTTGGTACAAGGGTATGATGAATTTCTTGAATTGGATGAGTTACAACACCCACGTCGGTTATCCATTTACTGTCAACCAAAGCAATTTGCGAAGTCAAGGATATTTTGTCCCCACCTACGCTCTCTACAACATTCTACATCGGGTGTTAGAAGGCGTGAAGTATCATACAGCTTATCCTCCATTCATCAGATGAAACTTCTTAGAGTATTGGATTTGGGACATATTAGTTTAGGTTTTACTTTTCCGAATGAATTATGCTTGCTCGTTAGGCTGAGGTACTTGGCAGTTCTAGGTAGGATGAACATCATCCCATCCTCACTAGCTAACCTCCTAGATTTGGAAACTTTTATTGTGACAACATATTATTCAGGTGGTGGCCTTTCTTTATTGCAAGATGCTTTCTGGAATATGCTGAAATTGAGGCATCTTCATGTACGTGGTGCTCTGATTGATCTTAGTTTGGCCAATGACAACCCTGAATCCTCGTCTGTCTTGTATAACTTAGACACCTTTTCTACTCCAAAGCTTTACGTAGGGCAAAGCTTGGATGCGATGATAAGGAAGTTTCCAAATATCCGCGAACTGAAATGCTGTCTCCTAGAATCAGAGGAATCTACTAGTGACAGCATCAAGATTGTGGCAATGGACTCTCTCAGGCAACTTGAATCACTAAAGCTGCTTCTTAGTCAGGTGAGTGCACATCATATTGAACTTCTTCTCCCCTCAAATCTTAGACGGTTGACCCTGGTGGACTTTTCTTGGAGTCTACTTTCCTCCGTTGGACAGCTATCCAATCTTGAGGTTCTCAAATTAATCGGACAATCTGATGGTGATGGGGTTAAGGAATGGGACATGGAAGAAGGACTCTTCCCCAATCTCAAAGTCTTGAAATTGAAATCCTTGAATATAGTCTGCTGGAAGGGCTCGGAAGATAATTTTCCCTGTCTTGAGAAATTAGTTTTGGAAGATTGTGTGGAATTAGAAGAGCTCCCTTTCTGTTTATGGGAAACATTAACTCTTCAATTGATCCAGGTGCATGGATGTCTATACTCTACTGGCGATTTAGCTCGAGATATTATGGAAAAACAGATGGACTATGGAAATGAGGATCTGAAAATCTGTATCTCAGGGGAAATTGAGGATACTTCTTCATGGTCCGATTGAGATTCAAAGGGATGGTCAGGGTAGTCTGAAAGATAATCTGCCTTAAGAGTGAATATCTTCCGTTTGGCTTTGTTTAGAATGATGTAATATTATGTGCTTTACTGCATATATATGCTGAAATTGTTAGTAACAAATTAATGTACTAGTAGATAAATTGATTGTGAAAAACTAGATGATCAATACACTTTTTGCCAGATGGTTATAATTAAGTCTAAAGTATCTGCTGAATCCATTTACATGTTTTACATTAGCTTTGCTGGAAAATTGGAGTTCACAATCTGATACGATCTTGAACTGATGCTTAGTCATGTCTGTTGTGTCATGGGAGATAAGAGGCTATGGATGTGATGGCATCTGCTATGCTTTTGGCTTGCAACTTTACAGCTCTGTAAAAGAATAGCACAATGATTTCTGCAGGATTGTTTAGATGATGTAATTTGTATCACTTCATTGCATATATATATATATATATATATATATAGAAATTTGTTAGTAACAGATTACTGTACTAGTGGATAAATTGATCATGAAAAAGTTAATGGTCAATATACTTTGTGCCTGATGGTTACAAACTTATAATTAAGTCTACAGCATCTGTTGAATCCATTTTGTAGAATACGAGTTTAGCATGATGGATTTATAAGTCAGAAACATGTTTCACAGTGGCTTTACAAGAAAATGGTTAAACACCATCTGATACAAGAAAAGTGTGGAGGCCAATTGTTTATTTGTCCGCCTCGGCATCGTCTTAGACTAGGGCTGTGGTAGTGCTTGGAGGGGGCCTTCCCAGGATTCGATCCCTGGTACTTTTGTATAAAGGATCTTGAGGATGCTTCCTGGTACCACTTGCGCTAAGTAACAAAAAGTCACGATTTGTAGATTTGTAGCTTCGGCTTGGGGGAGCTGTTCACCAGCCGCGTCTTCTTGCTAGATTTGACTAAGGCAAATAGGTGCTTGGGACGATGCATGTCGATAAGATGTGCCTATTTCCTTTTCCTGGCCACTAAAGAAGGACCAACCGGGAACAAGGAAGGATTCATGTATCATTTCTCAAGTCCAAGTAAAGCCATTTCATTGTGCCTTTCCAAGAAAGCACAATGACTGATGGTTGTGGTTTAATAATGGTGGAATAGTCATTCGGAATACATGTTACCTAATGCATTATTTAATGTTTGTCATTCTGAAAACACGAAGATAAATAATTTTCAATTTGTAGCCTTCATGTTCCCCCAAACTTTATTCCTTGAGCTTAGCAATACAAGTTGTTGATATTTTAAGGAGATCATAGTGACCCTTTTGTTTTCGTTTGTTGATTACTGTAGGTTAAGATGATTTCGAGATGTTTGATTAATTTTTCAATTTCTTGTTCTAGTTTAGTGGTTAGGGAAGGGAGATTTTTGGTTCAATTTCTAGATAACTATGAGATTTTTGGTTCAATTTCTAATCCTATTTTAATTTTTTAAATACCGAAATTGAGTAACAAATTCAATGTATTGTCTCCAATCACAATTTAATTAATAGGGATATTAGTCAGATAACTATGAGATTTTTGGTTCAATTTCTAATCCTATTTTAATTTTTTAAATACCAAACTTGAGTTTCTTCTAGCTTTCAGCCTTATTTTGGCCAAATACATGAGAAAATATAACCTAATTTTGACTTCTTATAAAGTTCCAATGGAGATAAGGGGTATACATTAGAGTTTAAGGGCCAAATTGTTATTCAGGCTCAAACTCATGGGGGCAAAGTGTATTTAGTGAGTCCACACAAATCATCAGACGGTTGTCGACAAGCCGCGCTACACTAAAGAACGAGGAAGTCATCATCAAGACATCAACGGACACGCATTTCCAACTTTTACATTTTTATTCAATTTTTTGCAAGTTATAAATGAAACTATTTTAGTTAGGGGTGAGCGATTACGGTAATTATAGAATTACCGACCAATATTCATTTGAATTTGATAATTTGAAGTCAGTAATTCGAAAATTCGATCGGTAAATCGATGATACCGAATTAGTAAGAATTGAATTAAGGTTGAAAACGATTTTGGGGTTTTTGAATTCGGATTTACTGAATTCGAATTTATTTTGATAAAATAGTAAAAAATATCGTTTTCAAATTTGAAATTCTGAATAAAATTTAATATGAAATAAATATGTTCGGATGTTCCATTAATCAAATGCCACATTATTATCCGTTGCGCACTTTGCCACCCTACGAGGCAAGCCCCCGGGGTGGTGAAGAAGCCTTGTGGAGCTGTGGTTCTATCTGCAGCACATCTTTGTTATATTTACTATTTGTTTTTAGATGATGGTAGTCAAGCATTTGATGAACTTAGATTGAAGATTACTGAATCAGTAGAGAACATCAAGCATGCTTATCGGCAAGTCCGTTTGGCTTGCTTTGGCGTCTTGCAATCTGGATCATCTTCGCTCATTGTGTCTACCCAGACCAATAGGTTTATAGTGGGGAATTTTGTAAGTTCACTTCTAGCAAATCTATTTGAGTTACTACTAAATTCTCCTTCCTGTTTTAATAGATCTCTGAAGCATCACTTGAAGATACTCTATGAGGGGCTTCAATTCCTGAGCAGCATTCTCCAAAAGCAGCAAGAGAAGTATGATGGACTACCTCGAAGAACCCAGGATCTTATTGGAGCTGTGGTCGAAGATGCTGCAATTGTAATTTTCTCACTTTATCAGAAGAAAATCCGAGAAGCTTCGGCCAAGGAAACAGATGTTAAGCTCTTTTGTTTACTGTACAAGATTAAGCTTATTAAGGCAGAAGTTGAGGAACAGCATCCTGTCGATTTAAGGTTTAACTTTCCTACGACCAGTGAACTGGGGTTTATCGATCTTCACCTACAAAAATTGAAGGAACTGGCAAGCAGTAAAGTGGATCCACTTGCTTTTGCTAGGGATGGAGCTGGCTTCTTAAAAACGTACTTGAAGAAGACCGAGGAAGATTCCCGAAGGTCTTTAAAGCAGGAAGTTCCAAAAGGGCTCCGATTACCTTGGCTGAATGAGATGGAGCAGCACGACCTGCAACACAAGCTCCAACTTCAAAGATTGAAAAAAGATATTTCATTCTTAAGATCATTTTTGAAAAATTATTTGGAGCAGCACAGCCGGAAAGACAATCTCAACCTTCAAACAATGCAAGATGGTCTTTTATTCTTAAGATCGTGGTTGGAGAATCATGGGGAGCAATGCAATCAGCACAAAGAACTTCAAGCCCTTTGGAGTCGTGTTATAGAGGTAGCATATGAAACAGAGTTTGTTTTTGACTCCTTAATAGTTGGAGATATATCATTTTATTCCCTGCTATTATTTGATAAGATCACACAAAAAGTTAAGCTTCTTAAAGGTGAAGCCCTGAAGATTCATGACAAAAATTATGTCTTCAAATCCCTGACAGCTATCACAAGGTAATATTTCAGCAATAAATTAGTGGATGCTGAAATTAGCACTTCTATTGTGTTAATGACATTCCAATTGCTTTTGCAGTTGTTTAAATTGTTCCCCAACAACAAGAAGCAAGTGGAGTGGCAGTAACAAAGAGCTTAGTACTGATAGTGCTACTCAAATTGAAGCTGTGGTGGGTTTGAATGAGGTAGAAGTGATAATCAATCAACTTAAAGGAGGATCAATGCAGTTGGACATGCTTTCCATTGTGGGGATGCCTGGGATAGGTAAGACAACTCTGGCACAAAAGGTTTACCATGATCCTTCAGTTACATCTCACTTCCATGTTCGTGCTTGGTGTTGTATCTCTCAAACATATAACAAGCGAGATCTGTTGTCTGAGATTTTGGCTTGCATTGATCAGAAAGCTCAATTTTCTGAGATGAAGGAAGATGATGATTTGGCTGATATAATCCGTAAAAACTTGAAGGGAAAGAAATATCTCATATTTCTGGATGATGTATGGGATATTGAGGCATGGCATACTTTGAAAATATCGTTTCCTGATGATGCCAATGGAAGCAGAATTCTCTTAACAAGTCGGGATCATGAGATTACTGGAAATCGTCATGTTGTTCAGCTACTTACTGATGACGAAAGCTGGGAATTACTACAGACAAATGTGGCAAATGCTAGAGAAGAAGTCTACCCTCCAGAACTGAATGTTCTTGGGAGGAAAATAGCAAGAAACTGTAAGGGGCTGCCTTTATCAATTGTCATCATATCTGGAATTCTTGCTACTCTAGATCAAGCTGGTTGGGTGGAAGTCTTGAATAGCCTAAGTTCAAACATAGTTTGTGACACGGATCAATGCAAGAGTATACTGGAATTGAGTTACATACATCTACCTGATCATTTAAAGCCATGCCTCCTTTACTTTGGAGCATTTAGAGAAGATCAAGCAATTCCTACCCAGAGGTTGAAGTGGTTATGGATCGCTGAAGGATTTGTTCAGAAGAATGAGTCAAAAAGCCCAGAAGAAATTGCAGAAGGCTATATAACGAGTCTAATTAAGAGAAGCTTGGTTACAGTGGGGAAACAGAGATCTTTAGGCGGGGTCAAGACCTGCCACATTCATGATTTGTTGCATGTGTTTTGCAAGGGAAAAGCCAAAGATATAAATTTTCTACAAGTGTCTAAGGAGGCGTTTGATGGGCCACACCACCTACGTCGGTTATCATACGGCTCTGATCTCAAGTATATTGCAAAATCAAGGATATTTTTTACCCGTATACGCTCTCTACTGCTGCCGTGTAATTACTTCAGCAGTAAAGACACGGACTATATACTATCCTTTGTTTTTTTCCTGAAACTTCTTAGAGTCTTGGATTTGGAAAATACGAGATAGGCTATACTTTCCCAAGTGAATTATGCTTGCTTGTTCATTTGAGGTACTTGGCAGTAAAATTTCAAGGCCGTAAGCTGAAGATCCCATCCTCACTTGCGAACCTTTCAAACTTGGAAACTTTACTTCTGACGGTACATTGTTTTGACAGAGGACATTGTTTACTGCCTAAATCTCTGTGGAACATGCAGAAATTGAGGCATCTCCATGTGCATGGTGCTTTCATTGATATTAGGTTGGCCAATGACAGCCTTGACAGCTCCTCCACTTTATATGATTTAGCCACCTTTTCCACTCCAAAGTTTTATCTGGGGCAAAGCATGGTACAGATGATGAGAAAGTTTCCAAATGTTCGTGAACTGAAATGCCGTTTGCTAGAATCCGAAGAATCTATTGGGGAGAGCAACGCCATTGCGGAAATGGGCTTTCTGACTCAACTAGAATCACTAAAGCTGACTCTAGGTAATGTGACAGCACATCATATTGAATTTCGTCTCCCCTTAAATCTTAAACAGCTGACCCTTGAGTACTTTCCTTGGAATATGATTTCCACAATAAAAGAAATACATAATCTTGAGGTTCTTAAAATACTTCAACCAGCTGATGGAGTAGAGGAATGGGACATGGAAGACATGGAAGAAGAGGAAATCTTCCCAAAACTCAAATTCTTGAAATTGGAATCCTTGCAGACAGTCAGGTGGAGAGGCTCAGGACATCATTTTCCCAGTCTTGAGAAATTAGTTTTGGAACGTTGCAAGGAATTGAAAGAGCTGCCTTCTTGTTTATGGGAAACATTAACTCTTCAATTGATTGAGGTGCATGGATGTCTACGCTCTACTGGAGGTTTTGTTCGAGATATCAAGGAACAGCAGGTGGACTACGGAAATGAGGATCTGAAAATCCTTATCTCAGGTGAAATTGATCTGAAATAAGGACACTCCTTCATGGTCCGATTGAGTTTCAAAAAGGATGGTCAGGAAGATAATCTGCCATAAGAGTGAATATTCTGTATAGCTTTGTTTATAATGACGTGACCTTGTTGCTTTAATGCATACATATGATGAAAATTGTTATTGAACAAATAAATGTACTGCTTGATAAATTGGTTGTGAAAAAGTTGATGATTAATACACCACCTTTTGGCAGATGACTATAATCAAGTCTATAAAGTATCTGTTGATTCCATTTCGCAGAATACAGACTCAGGATCGTGAAGTTGTGTATCAAAACATGTATCACAATAGCTTTATCAGAAACTGGTAAGACACAATCTGATACAATCTTGTATTGATGCTTAGTCAAGTGTGTTGTATTTCTTGTTCTGTCTCCAATGTCCAATTGAATCAATCACTCCTTAAAATCAAATTGAGAATTGACTGTGATTTCCAAAAATCATAGAGTTTGTGACTTTGCTATTTTTCTCCGACAAACTTATACGCATATATTTTGTTTATTATCATTTTTTTTAGTGTAACTGTAAGTGAGAGGCCTTGAACTCGAGACCTCTCATTTATACTTTCTCCCCCCAAATTATTTAATCCATCCCTCCACTAACAAACTATGTATATATGTAGATTGCTTCCTCCTAAAAAAAATCACTATAGATTTATAGTAATCTATGAGAAAACTTTTTAGTTTTCTGGCCAGAAAACTCTTTAATTAAATGAATTAATACTTTTCAATTTTTTTGGAAAGAGTTAGATTGGATGATAAGGTGTAAGAAATTGTATACAATGTTTTAAGAATTGGACGGGACTGACCGGTTGATATGATACCAACCAACTTAATCTATGAGAAACCCAGAAAGCTAAAAAGCCAGCCAAAACCAGTCAAAATCAGTGAATCGAAATGAACCGATTAAACTGATCAGGTCTAGTTTTTAGATTTTGAGTTTGAATTAGGACATTTTTTTTATGGGCTGCTCACTTTCTTGAACTTTTGGGTTCTATCAAAACCCAACAACTACAACTAATTAAGTTGTCTACTACTTCAATTAAGTTGGTTGATGGGCTATTTTATTTTTATTAAAAATAAATTGACTAATCCAACTATAATTTCAAGAAACCCTCAATTTTCTTCCTCTTCCAAGAATCTTTACTTCCACGAGCCGTTCTACAAGCTCAACTAAACGATGATCAAGTTGAATTTGGTAGATAAAAAAGCACACTTGTTTTCCCTTTCGTATTCTATCTTTTGGTTTCATATTAATGATTTTTTTTTTCTGTTTTTTGGAGTTAAGTTTACAAATCCTATCAGATTTGTTTTTTAGTTGGGAAGGTTAAACACTTCATTGTTTAATTTAAAATATTGGATAGATTTGTTCATCATTTTGTTGATTCTTTTTTTTTTTTTTGTGAAATACTTTTTCTTTTATTTGGTTGATGAATTAGAAGGCACTAGATCAGTAAATCTTCTCCAAAAGATATTACAAATTTTAGGATTTTTGTGTTGATATTACATATTTCTGATTACTTGTTATTTTTTATTTTTAAAAATAAAAAATAAATAAATAATCAATGAATTGAGGTTGAATCGGTTGAACCTTGATGTTGCCACTTTACCTGTTCAATCACCCGTCCGAGTTTCAAAACATTGACAGTACATAAGAGGTCCTAGATTCCAACACCTCCTGCTTATAAAAAAAAAAAAAAAAAAATCAGTTTTCGGCTAACCATGTCTTCGTGCTTGAGTATAGCTTTCCTACCAAAGACCACAAGCCTACAACCAACCTGAGTTAATAAATGTATAATTGATATCATCGATAATTGTGTTGAAGAAGCTGCCTCGCTACCAGTCGACCATCATGTTATCAATTGTTAAAGATATCATCGACCTTTCGACAAGTTGGATGAGCAATTTAATGATCTCTGAACTTGGCTACAGCTCTGTCAAATTAAACAAGTATAGCTTTGTTTATAATGATGTATTTCATAATTTAATTGTTGAAATGTTGATGATGGAATATTTCTTGTACCAAATGGTTACAATTAATCTGAATGACTTGTACTATTTAGCAGCTGATTCTTCAAATAAACTAATGCAGTCTGCAGCAAATGAGTCTTAAAAGCTCCATAGAGTTCTTCCCCAACTTTGCGATTGAAAGACTTTCTCCTACTTTTTTCAAGCTTTCCTTCACGTTCATATAAGTTCGCTAAAACAACATGAAAGCAGATATAAAGAAGTATGTCTTGTGTGCAGCCTTCTAATTCTAGTTCACAATTTTCTGAAACCTATCCACAAATGGGACTCAACCACTCCATCAATCTGATAAATTATAAATTCTGCACTTGTATATACATCAACAGGAATTTCTTGCAGACTAATCCATGTGGCTGAGTTCAACCTGTTCAGCTTCGTAGCAGATTTCTATGCAATAGTATACTAAGAAAAAGTGTCTCAGTAAGCTGCATAGATTTTTCTGGGAAATGTTTGTTTGTAGTATGTGATGGAAATTAATGCAATCTACATTTCTAGGTGCTTGCATCATCTGCTTTAGTGTGACAAGTAAACATTACTGTTGATTGGCTCCTTTGTCATGTTTTTGCTTTCTTGCTTGATTTCTCCTTAAGTTTCTCCGTGGTTTTTGATGATTCCTCTGTCAGGGACAGCAGAATGCCCTGCCATCAGTCCTTTAATTTCCCTCGTGCAACTAAATGAAGCTTCACACCGAGACAGCTCCCAGCCTCCCAACTACTGCTCTTTCTATTGCCACCTTCATATTGGTTTTTTTTTTTTTTAAATTTACCCAAAGCAAGGTGAAGGATCTAAATAATTTATTATTCGGGTGGAAATTTTAACATCAGTAAAAGATGTAGGTGCACGACATTTGAACATTCATCTGGTTTGATTTGGTTGATTTAAACTAAGATTTTCTCAAACTAATGTGAAGCGTGCTTGGGTTTTTCTTGTTACTTCAGCGGTTAAGTGAGAAAAAATGTCCGAAGTTGAAGTTTATGTGCAACCGGGAAACTAGATACTTATGAGAAACTTGACAATTTCAAGCATGAGGCCGGAAGAATACATGAATTTGTTTTCCAAGGACTTGTGTACCTGGAGAACATCAACCAAAATGTGTCATCTATAAGAGCAAATCTATAAAGGAGAGCTAAGACAAGATACCTTTAATGCATACATGAGACTGATTAGTAGCTGATCAGGCAACTGAACCCCCAGATCTGAAAACTGTAAGCGGCACTAGAATGACTCTCTGAGTATAGACTTAATGGATTTGGATTACTTCGCACACCTTCTGTGCTTTTGACAAAGGTTAAAAGTCTCTGCTTAAGTCTGGAGACATTAAACATTGACAGACTCAATTTTTTAAGTCAGAAAGTCTTGATTTTGTAATTTGGTGGCTTTTCTCTAGCAATGATGTACAATTGTCACTGGATGACTTTCCATAGATAAGGCTTATTCTTCTGCACTTATTGCCTTTTATCAGGTGTGGTAATGCTTCTTACATCAGTCAAGACCTTTCTAATGCTTATCCTCCAACCAAAATCCCTATATTTCAATGATTATTCGAGGTGAAAATAGCAGTAATTGATCTCTAGACTGACTGACATCTCCAAAACATAATAATGTACATGAATTTGGACCAAAAAAAAGAAGAAAAGACAAAAGTACATTTGCCAAATTTTCAATTACTTTGGGATGGTCAATGCATGACTAGGTCCCCCTACAGCACTGAAATTGGAAACTACTATACAATGCAGGGGAAATCAAAACAGAATAGTTCTCAACTTTTTGCTTCCACTTCCTAAAAAAATATATATATCAAGATTTGTTCTTTTCTCCTTGGTTTATATTCGATTTCAGCCACTTCTGATGCTCATCCTTCAGGTGCAAAGTATTGTCTCGTACGTATATTGCCATTATGTCTTCTGGAAAATTAACATATTACCTTCACCTTCTTGTTGATTACCAAGTTAAAACAAAAGATCTGCTGCTGGGTTTGGACAAGTGTCTTCTCAGTTCAGCACAATATAAAGCAATAAAGGGAATTTAACCTGCTTAAGAACTACAAAGCTGCATTTCTTTTTGGTGGGGGTCACTAGTACAGGCATAGGACAGAACACCTAATGTAAGATTTCAGATGGAAGCTCCTGGCACATCTACCCACAAGGCAAAGCCATCGGAAGTCTTCTACAGGCCTCGAAAACTTGATAGTATCACTCATTTACTGTCCACCCTGCCTAGTAGTGACTAAAGCCATCTATGATGGCTGCCGTCTAAGTGGATTGTATTTTATCATACTTACACTGCTCATGGTTCTGTCCTACAAATTAACACATCATTTCTACCTTGATCACTTTAGTGTTGATCAGTCGTTCGGCTTTCAAATTGGAAAACTGAAGATCATCAGCTGCAATTCTTTGCATGTTTTAAAGTGTTAATGAGGCTACATTTTCTGTGTGGGAGGTTAGAATGCCACTATAAACATACGACAATGTACCGACGCCTTTACAAAAACAAAGAAACGAAGAAGACATTAATTGATATTTTGCTATCAAAGCAAGATGCAGAACCAGAATCTCTTCCTGATTAGATAATGAAAGCAATTATGCTGGCATGACTAGCTTCCCTCTCACTTCTTTTGGATATGAACACTTAGCATGATGCAAAATTGGAAGAAATATTTAAGCAGCATCATTCTGATGCACAAATATTAACCTTCTTCTAATCAAAACACTTATTAACACATGCATATCTAGCATAATTCATAGTAGTAGTAAATAAAGTCTGATCTGTGAACTCAACAATATTGCTTCTCCATTTAGCAGAGTGCCTATGTAATTTCAGAAAGGAAAAAGGAAAAGCCAAGTCACATGAGAAGAAAATTATTGGGGTGCCTTTGGGAAGCAAAATGGTGAATTTAAACTTGCACTTTTCAGACATTGATTGCAGCTGGGACTGAAAGCACAGCAACTACTTTGGAGTAGCAATGTCTCTTCTCCTTAGGACCTTAGCCATCCAGAAGCCATGAAGAAAGCAATAGCTGAGGTTGAAAGACGTGATTGGACAAGCTTAAGAAAAAGACATCCCAAATCTGAATTTGTCTGAATTGACATTATCACCGAAGCACTAAATTACATCCTCTTGCTCTTCTTGTGCCACACCAGTCAGCTTAAGATTGTAATCTCTGTGGATATGAGGTACCAAAAGGCACGATGTTTTTCACCAATGTATGGACCATCGAAAGAGATCCAAAACTGTGGGATGAGCCAGAAAAATTCAAGCCAGAAGGATTCAATGGAAAGGGAGTTGAAAGGGGACAATTCAATCGAAGATCTAGTAAAGCTAAAAAAGTACTGTCACTTAAGTTTGTTGTATCGAAGAATGATTTGTTATTTGCCTGAGCAAATCTTCAACAACTACGTAGTTCCTCCATTCTCACTGGCTTATCATATGTAAAAGATGAACTTATTTTATAGGGGTAACATCTTTCAAATGGCAGAATCACCAGAAAGGGGCAACTAGCCAACCAAAAATGTCTCACAATCTCGAAACTAACTTATCATTCATATGATTAGGCTCTCGTCCCTCCATTTGTTGCTCTTAGGAGAGAAAATGAAGAATGTGAAGATACATGGAGTTCTATGACAAATACAAGAATCAGTAGATAACTTTGTTACTGCCAAAAGAGACTACAATATTCTGCTTTTGATGCAAGATGGACCCTTTTCTGAGAGAGGCATCAATTTTCTTTTTCTAATTACTCGAATTACGTCAACAAATTGAATTCCTTTTTTCTCTCTCTAATTTTTTCGTGGAAATCTGCTTATTATATTTAAAAAAATATGGGTTTGAAGTCATGACTGCAAGATTTTGAATCTAAGCAACAAAAATAGAGAAATTTAAAAAATAACTTGTTTTTCTTTTGGCGTTTAATTAAGATTCTCTTGTTCCCCCTTCCCAAATGAAGAACTTGCATACTGTATCCAACAACACTCACAAGACCTTACACGAAATTGTCACATAAACAACATACACCAAGATTTTCACTTTTCTTATCCTCTTTTCCTTTGACTTAAACTTATATATCTTGGAAAGTTTTACACTTTTTTGAAGTCACATAAACATACACCAAGTTTCTCACTTTTCTTATCCTCTTTTCATTTGATCGACACCGAGATTTACACTTTTCTTATCCTCTTTTCATTTGACTTAAATGACTTAAACGATCAGAGCATTTGTGCAAAATAAACTCTACAGGATTCATTCCTTCAAAAGCAACATAAAAAGTCACAAATATTTTCCAGCTTATTATTCTGGACACCCTTAACTTGAATGTGCGTACTTATGACTCTTTCACGTGAAGATCTTCTACTGAATAAACTTGGTCTTATTTTGGCTAAATAAATTGTTTCTTATTTTGGAAAAGTTGCTATTAATGACACAAACATAAGATCCAACTGTGAGGATTGAGGCTTCAGATTCGTCTGATTTGAGAATTAAAGGTCAAGGTCTAGAATTAAAGACCTAGTAACAAACAACTAAAAAGTTCTTTCATCATGGAATACATTAATATTTAGAGGCAGCCTTTGAAGTTTTAGATTAGAAAGCTATGGAACGTTAATGATTTGCACTTAACCAAAACTTTAGCAAAAATAATTATAATAATTCTTACGGTCACAGAAACGTATCCATTCTTCCAGGGACAATATAAAAAATGAGAGAAAAAATAAAACAAGAAAGAGAAAATAGATAACAAAAACGCTTTCTTTCCAAACATCACAGAAAACAAAATGAAAAAAAAATAAAAATAAGAGAGAGACAGGGAGAAAAAGGAAAAAAGGGCTTCCTATTACTAATAGTGAAGAGTGAAACCAAGAAAATGCCAAACTTTTGTATCTTAAAAAGATTGTGTCACAGTCTTGGATAATTATCCTCGTTACTGAGAAATAAAGGATAGCATATATCACTAGAATGGCCAAATTTAGAAGCTAGCTAGCGGCCCCACCAAAATTATATAACTAACCAAGTCCTTGTAATCTTTGTGATAATCTTTGAGAGATAGCAGTAGAACAACACAAGATGATCTATTAGACAGAGATAGCACTAAGTTATTTATAATACTAGCAAACCTACCAAAGTAAAACAGTAACTTATTTATAATACTAGTAAATTTACCGAAATATGCACAAGAATTTAGAACCTCCAATCATCTCCATCTCCATGGTTCCCTTCCCCTCATTCCTTCGCTTTTTTTGAGGCACATAGGGCAAGCAGCAAACCCCTAGAGGTAAGACAAGACCAAGATAATGCAACAAAGGTCCAGAACCAAGAGCCAAAACCAAGGCTAAGATAAGCTCGACAGACCCTACAAGAAATGAGTTTTGTCTCCAGCAGCCTCTCCCCACACATGACGGTAGTGGCAACAAAGTAGAAGAAGAAGGTTCCCGCCAAAGAAGTTTCGTTCAGCCCGGAGAGTATGGCTGAACCGAGGTAGATCGGCCGAGGATACTAAACTTGAGGTGCAGCACCCTATACGCTTGAGTCTTTTCATAATCGTGAAGGAGAAAAAAATCTAACATGAGAATGACAACACCTGAAACTCTGGAGACGAAATTTACCGTCATGGGATGCTGCTCACGAAGGTCGGAGTGGGCAAAACACATAAAAGCAGCAACAGAGGACACGACCACGGGGAACCACCAAAGTTCCCTGTAGGTGGTGAAATAAATTTTAGAGAATAATTTGCAACCAACCACAGCCATGATAAGAGTGAAGATGCTGAAGACTGAAATACAAACTGTAGTAGTAGTGGTGGCTAGGGACTAGTGACGGAGCCAGGATTTTTTTTTTGGGGGGGCCAAAATTGAAATTCCATTCAAAGATGACTAATTCATATATATATATATATATATCAACTCTCATAATATAAACTAAAATTGAAAAAATTTAGGGGGGGCCAATTTTATTTTACACACATATTTACATATTATGAATTAAAATTCTCAAAACTTAGGGGGGGCCATGGCCCCCCTCTGCCCCCCTTGGCTCCGTCATTGCTAGGGATGGAGGGGCAGCATTGGTTAGGTTTTAGGTGTTTTACAGGAGTGAGATTCCCATGCAATTATCTAATTTAATTTTATTATAATATTAATTCGAACAAATCTCTGTAGTCAAATGAGTGTGGACGCCTATTAAACAACAAAGGTTGTATTGTATCGTATCGTATTGTAGTGTACTGTATTATTTGAGTGCAAGTGTTCTAGTCTTTAGGAACCAATTTAATTTAGGAATTGTACAAAAAATTAACTTAATTTTGTACAGAATTAGGGCAGGCATATATCTTTGAAATCTAATTTCTTTTGTGTTCCATATATATTTTTGGGCAAATTACATTTTAGCCCCCTGTGGTTTTCGAAAAAACCACATAACCCCCCATCGTTCAAAAAGCTATACATAAACCCCCTGTGGTTTGGGTTGAACTGGCAAATAGACGGAAAGCACCCACCGTAACGATTCGTGGGCAAAACGCGCCTGTTCTTCTGGTAGCAGTAGGAAACATACCCATATTACCCCTGACCAATTTGACGTACCCAATAAAGCCTAGATGGGTGCTCCTCATCTCTTTCCATCTTCCGAAATACTTTGTTGCTGACTTTGCACTGAAAGTTGGTGAAGGAACCCAAGATAGAGAACGAAAGAAAAATAAGAAGAAATGCCGTGAAGATAGAAGCTGAACAAACCTGCAATTTTCGTTCAACTGGTGAGGCAGTGATGATAAGGTTTTAGAAATGACTATTTTATAAATGACTGTTAAGGTTTTATAAATGACTGTTTTAGTTCTTGGATTGCACCTTACCTCCAAAATTTGGGAATTTACCCAAATTTTCCATTTTCTAATATTCCTACAAATATGCAAAATTATGCATATCCCTCAAATCTACCCAATATTAATGTTTTGTTAAACTCTAAATAACAAAAATATGAAATATATTATTTAAATATATTTTAGTTACACACAAGTTGGACGGGTAACTAGTGTGTCAGAGAGTTGCCATAATCTCCTTAAACCCGCATGCGGGTTTAAAGAGTATTCGGATATTCTCATATGCACCTATGCAAATCGAACCAACCGGATATCTTATCCGTATCCCATTTTTTAAAATAAAAATCTTATAAATTTGAAAAATAAAATCAAATTTAGATGTATTAGGGTTTTAAAAATATTATATAAGTGATAAAAATTTTATAAATTGTAAAAATAAAATCAAATTTAAATTATTAAATGTTATATTTGCATAAGAAATAATACAATAATCATAATAATGATAATACAATAATATTGGTGTAATAAAACTGCCATTAATTTAAATATTTACTTATAATGCCCAAAGAGCCTAATTACCAATTTTTTCTTCTCGCGCTCAAATATAACATTAACCCGCATGCGAGCTAACCTTGAAATAGAAAAAACACAGAATCCCGCTTGCGGGTTTCAACGTTATTATGCAGGCGGGATTTTCTTTACTCCCGAATGCAATTTTCTTTACCCTAATCTTAATGCATAAATTCAATTCTAGTCGATAAAATACTCTATGCTTAAATATGATAATACAGATTGTCCCAAAGCAGCAAAATTTTAAATTAATCAACGCTTAAGCAAAATAATCACTGATTTATTAACTTTCCAATGCCCGCTAGTTTCTGTTCAAAAACCATGCAAGTGCATCTTATATGCTAAAATGATGTCAAAAAACTTACCAGATGCAACAACAGCTTTCGTGATGCTCTTTCACAGCTACTTTTTGGTCTTCAATGGTAGATCTTTGTGGGTTAAATTTCTCTCCTTCATTCGGTGGTCATGTTTTTCTCTCCTTTTCTCACGACAAAGACAGAACAAGGAAGAATCTGACTCATCTGCTTCCTTTTTGTATTTATATTAGGGTAATTTGGACATTTTGCCCACGAATCGTTACGGTGGGTGCTTTCCGTCTATTTGCCAGTTCAACCCAAACCACAGGGGGTTTATGTATAGCTTTTTGAACGATGGGGGGGTTATGTGGTTTTTGCGAAAACCACAAGGGGATAAAATGTAATTTGCCCTATATTTTTAGTTAGGATATATAGTACTGTACGAGTTTTAGGGGAAAAAATAATTTGACTATTGACTGAGTATAATATGTTGTTCAATATTTTATTTACTGTTGCGGTGAATTGTAAGTCCAAGCGGTCGGTTCAAATCACACTGGGATCTCTCAATTATACGAAACAAAAAGTGATATATGCACCTCTTACTAGAAATATAGAAAGTTTACTTTGGGCTGCATCATCTCATCCTCAACATTAAAAAAAATATATAAATATATAAATAAAGATGAAGAGCGTAACTTAGTGTTGGAATTAAATCAGAAATTGTACAACGAATAGGATTTAAAGGTTTAGAATTAGAGTTAAACTATAAGCTAAAAAAAGGGGGTTGCAAATTTTGCCAAGCACATGACATAAAATCACTCTGCTAATTTTGTATTCTGATAGAGCGCTGCGGGTGGGTCCAACAAGGGCCATCAGCCAAAAGAATTGAGGAACATTTAATCGGTATTTAATGAAGTTTTAGGTGTTTTTCAGCCAAAACAAAAACAAAAGAATTGAAGGAATGTACAACTTTTCAAATTTTACAACTAATCGTCCCCATTGTAGCTTGAGAAATCAGGAGCAAACCACATCATGTGCCTGAATCTAATCGAGAAACCCGTCAATGCATGCAATTGCGAAATGTAAGCCTTTTGTGATGGATATCACTAAGTATTGGTTATGAATATATTAAAAAAATTAATAGATGTATGGAGCATATGCATAATAGATATATTGGAAAAACAAAAAAAATTAAAAAGAAAAATATGCGGAGCATAAACATAATAGATGGGTGGAGGCCATGTAAACTAGTTAGGTGGGATAGGTAAGGGTTAGATAAGTGTCCTCATTTTTTATTGATACCACAACACTTGCTAGATGGGGTGGCAGGACACTTGTTGATTTGGGGGATTTTCGGAAAAATCTGAAAAACAAAAAGAAAAGAAAACAAAAGAAAAAGGGCTACGGAAGAACAAGTAGAGGAAAAGAGGGCTAGAGAGCTACGGGAAGAAAAAGAGACAAGCGAGGAAGGAGAAAAAAGGGGAGAAAAAATGAAAAACAAGCAAGAGGATTGGAAGGGAAAGGAGGAGAGCACCTGAGGAGAGTGGGAGAGGAAGAAGGAGACCGTGGAGAGTGAAGGAAATCTGGGAAGCAAGGAAAAAGAAAAAGGAAGGGCTGCGGGCAAGGAGAGAAAAAGGAGAAAAGAAAGGGAGAGAGAAAAAAATCTAGAAAACCAGAGAAAGGGAGGAGAAAGAGGGAGGTCTGGGTAGGATTAGATAGGGAAGACAGAAAGGAAAAAGGAAACGAAAAGAAAAACAAAAAGAAAGAACAGAATTTTTTTTTGGAACAGGCTGATTTTCTGCCACGTTGAGCTGCAATTTTCTCAGCATAATCAACTTCTTCTTGGATGTGTTAATTGATCTTGAACATCTATGAAGTGAGGGGAGCAATTCTTATTCAGCCTTTGTGGAGAAAAAGCGTCTGGAAAGCCTCCAAATTTGCCTTCCAAAGTACTGGATCGGCTTTGCTGGTGCATCTGCAAATTTTCGAAAACTCCTTTAGAACATCATCTGCTCGTTCCTTTGGCTTCACTCTCGTGCAAGTTCATCATCAGGTAATGAATACTCCTTGTTTAGTCAATCTAACACTTCCCATGATTTTGCTGGACCATTCGCATGAGTTTTCTTCATCACACATCCACTTTTGATGTCCCATTTTGTGACCCTTGTTGTTTCAAAGGTGCGATTTTGATGGCTCAAGATGCGTGTAGACTAGGGTTTAGAGATGGTCAGATAAGGGATGGTAATGGGAGCGGGTGACCGCGGGCACCCGCCCCGCGGGGGGCTAATGGGGAGGGGGTTGGAGCGGGGGCGGGGGGAATTTTTCCCCCCTGCTTAGAAATGGGGCGGGGGATGGGGGGTTTAAAAAACTAAATATATAAAATATATATGTATATAATTATATATATAATTTAATTTAATTAGTTACAAACTTATGATAATGATATTATTAGTTATATGTATTATATAATGTCTATTAGTATATATAATATAATTGATATTATTAATTATACTAATAATTATATATGTGTACTAATACAAATTATTAATTGGTTATACTAAATTTACTAATACATTTATACTAAATCCCTAATTACACTTAATACAATAACATTTTTTTCTTAAAAAAGCACAAGCACAATAATGAATTAGTGATTGTATTTGTGCCAAAAGTGAAAACTTGATTACTTTAGTTATATTTATTCCATCATGTTGGATTGTATTCAAATAATTTTTGTTTGATTGTTTTTATAAGTTTCAATTGTAAAATTGCAATGAATAATAATTTGATGATGTATTGATATTTTAGTACTTGACTATATGCTAAAATTTAACCATAATAAAATTATATAACAAATTTTTATTAGTCCTGCAGGAGCACCCGCGGGGGGAAGCGGGACGGGGCGGGAACGGGGCGGGGGGAGCCGGGGACGAGGGATGGGGCGGGGGCGGGGGCGGGGGATGGGGGAGGGTTCCCCCGCCCCGTTGCCATCCCTAGGTCAGATGTTAGGTTTTGATAGTGAGGTCACGTAAATTTCGTTTTTGAGGGTCCCAGATCTGGTTTTGTCCAAAACGCTAACATCATCTGTTTCTTTGTTACTTTCTTCATCTGATTTCTCCCTGTTGAATCCGCTAACGATAGGCAATTATGTTGGATTCTGTTAATCATGATGAGTGGAGATTTATGTGAGTTTTGGTGGATGAAATAATGGGTTTTGTTCGATTTTTTTTGTATGAAATCATCTGCGTGGGATAAGCTGCAAAATTGTAGAAGTAAACCAGCGAGGAAGATGAATTCGTCGAACCAGATGCATGAAAAAATTTCAGAAATTGCACTCTTACCCCTAATTTTTCAAGTAATGCTACTATGGCCCGAAATTTGAGAAAATATAATCAATTTTGTCCTTTCAAAATTTTAAATTTCTTTGGTATACTTTAATATGATTGTTGGATAAATTATTTTAGGATAAAATTTGGGGTTTAACAATTCTTGATAGATTTATAGTTGTTGATTTGGATTTTATGTAAAAATAATTAAAATTTGGGTAGTATTTTTGTTTTGGGATTTGATGAGAGGATTTTGACTTATTTTTATGAATTCTAGCATTTTTTTTGGTAGGCTTTATCTTAAGTTCTTAACTTTATTTTATTTGGATTTCGCTCCCTAATATTTGTATTAATAATAATTTGACCCCTCAAACTTTTTAATTTTTTTAATTAGGTCCTTGCTTGTTTTAATTTCTCGAATATAGGTTGTTTGCTTCCATTTAAATGTTTAGTTAATCAATTTCGTGATCATTTCCACATTTTGTTTCATGTTATTGCTTTTATTTATGAATTAAAATGATACCTTAACAATTTTATTGTTTTGGAGGGCAAATAAGAAAATTGCATTTCATTAGGCCACCAATTCAAAAGAGATACACTCTACTCCTTCATTTTTGTTTTACTTGATCCTATGTGAATTTATGTGTGTAATTGCATGTTTTTTTAATTTTTTATTATTTTATTATTTATTTTGTTTTGTTTATTCACTTTATTTGTTTCTTTTAATTTCGTATAATTTAGTGTTTGATTATTTAAGAGGCATTTAAATGCCAAATTGTAATAGTTAGGGGGTTTAAGAAATGTATTTAGATAGAATATGTAATAGTTAGGTATTTATTTTATTTATTTATTTTATTCCTTCCCCTTTTAGATTGTAGTTAGGGCCCCCAAATGTAATAGTTAGGTCTTTATTTGCTTTGTATGTTTTGCATGCTTATGTGTTTACATGTTACTCGTTTTCTTAGAATCTTGCATCTAGATATTACGGTTATGTGCTATGTGTTTTATGTGTTTATTGCTTTATTATGTTTTATATGATTTATTAGACTATAATAAATGCATGACGTCACCACACTAGTCCAACGCTAGTTGTGACACTTTTTTCCGATTCCACACTAGTCCAACGTTAGTTGTGGCCCTTTTTCCGATTTCTCACTAGTCCAATGCTAGTGAGAAATTATAGACATGGGCAGATGGGTTAGTCCAACGCTAGACCCTTAGGAGTCGCTTTCACACTAGATCATGTTTGTGTGACAAAATTATTACATTTCATGCATGGTTTTCACTTTTTAGGATACTTACCATTTTTTGCATAATATTTCCTCTATATGAATATCCCTTATCCCTATGTATAAAACATAATATTTAGATTTGCATCTCATTTAGAAAAAAATTAGAAATAGGTTAGATCATATGCTTGACCAAAATTAGGAGAATTAGCCCTTTAAATATGGGATATGGACGAGTATGGTTTCTTAGTCTTAGCACGCTCGTATTCCCTCTATAAAAAGGAAAATCTATTCACGAATCATAATTCCTCCGCATCCGTTATGAGGCGTTCCTTTAGGTCATGTATATTTGTATATCATTATTTTCTTTTCTTTTCTTTTACTTTCCTTCGAGCCTCATATTTTGCACATTCATAACCTCTTCAAAATAATCACTTTGGGGCGTCGCAATTAATGCGATTTGTACCAATTAAAATTCGAAGAGACATATTGACCCTTCCGATAACCATTAGGTCTAGATTTGCATTCATATAAATACCTCCAAAATGTGATAAATTTTTAGGTTAAAATAAGAAAATTTTTGACTAAATCACGCAACTAGCCTTGGTTAGGTTGAAAGAGTGCCTTGGATTTTATTCTTACCTTTCTTTTCTTCAAATGCAACTCCCGACCCCTTTTTTCTTGATTTTCGCAAACTTGGAGTCGTTTAAAAAGGGTTTTTCTCTACTTTTTCTTTAAAAATTCATTTTAGGTGACTTGGTACACCTTAACTCAATACTAAGTGGCGACTCCTATTTTTCATTAAAAACCCTTTTTAAACCATTATTTTGGATCAAAACTGTCGCATTTTTAAAGTCCCATTTAGGCCCATTTTCTTTATTTATTTTCTAAAAATCAAAAACTCATATTTCACTCAAAATAAATCAAAATTCATTTTTATAAACACATTATTTTTTTCATTAAAAATGGGCCCGACATACCGTATCCCAAAAATTGGCGTAATATCGTGACAGGAGACACAACAATCACATCGACCATAAATTTTCCAAATTTTCCTAAACATTTCAATGGCACATTCTGATGACAATCAGAGGAATAGAGGAGCAAAAAATAGTGGAATAAGGTATAAGGGAGAAAAATGAGGACTAAATACCCTCCAGGTTTACCCCTCAAAGATAAACTTGTAATTAAGCCACCTACTCCATTAGTTGTTGCCAGGATGCCTACTATGAATCAGAAAGTTTCACTAGATCCTAAAATAAGAAAGTCAATTAGCATCACAAGAAGAAAACTTCATTAGTTGCAGGAAGCTGTATTAACCTAGCTACTATCAAAAATTTCTAGTTTCAGAATTTTATCATTTATAAACAAGTTTTCCCAATCTATAAGTTTGGTAAGAGGCTGTTGATTGAAATAGAACAGAATTTAGTTGGGAAAATTCTCCTATCATTGGGATCCCTTTTGAAATACAAAGAAGGGAGTCAGTGAAGTATCGGTATGATTTAAAATGTATGATTCATATAATGATGTATTACTCCATTTGAATCCAATGAAATTCGAAATGAAGTTATTTTGATTTTCATTTAAATTAAATAGTTCAAAATATGTTATAGAACGATCTATTAAACAATTTATACAATTTGATTAATTAGTAATACTCTTAGAGTCTAGAACGATCTATTAAACAATTTATACAATTTGATTAATTAGTAATACAATTTCTACTTCTTCCCCACACTACGAATGAAAGGGAAAATGTAAAGGCTACCATTAAAGCAACAACCCAAGCGAGACTTGGCACACCATGTGAATTATGTCCCCTTATCTCCATAAATATGAAGGAATTATTCCTCAATAATAAATAATAAAAGTATAGTGGAATCAATCGCGCGGAGTGAATAAAAAAAGATTCTAACCAAACACTATTGATAATCCCCCTTAAAATAGTTCCTTGAATCCTATCCTAGATTCAAGGATTTACAATCTTTAAAAAAAAATCCACTTCAAAAAACACCACTTGAATACTTTGAATCAAACAAGTATTAACAAATACACTCTTCCTCTGCTTTGAATGGAAAATAATTCGGTAAGTTATATTAGTAGAACAGAAGAAAAGATTTCAAGTTTTTTGTTGATCCGGTGACACACCGATTTGAAATAGGGAGAGGGTTTTGCAACCCTTGTCTTACAACTGGGCCATGTCGTCCAAATGATACAAATTTGGTGAAATTTGTCCTATATTACATAACTATTTTGTCTTTTTATTTCTATTGTTCCTGTATCTTGACTTCTATTTTTCTTAATACTTTTCTTTCCTAAAATAAATTTTTATTTCAATTGGAGTTGATCCGTCCCTTTCTTGTCTACTATATAGTATCTCAAAATAGCCAACTTCTCTCACTTTCTATTAGAAATCACATCTGGATTTTCATTCGCAAAAATAAAAATTTAGGATACATTTGAACCATTAACTATTGACTGCTTACTACAAATTCATGAACAGTTTGGATCTCAAAATTTGATAGTTTCTTTTCCTATTGATATAAAAAAGAAAACACAAATTGATACATCAATATTGAGTTAAAAATCCCTCTCCATCTCAATTGTAATAACAATTATGAATATCCGTAAACCTCCGAGCAAAAACTGTTACACAGATGTCTATTATCTTATTTAGATATGTTAAATCTTGGCTAGAAGGAATTTCAGAAAATTTTCATGTCTCCATTTTATTTTGAATTGAACAAAAAATGAAAATTTTCTATTTTAATAGAGCACAACCCACTTTGTGTTGCCTCTCCAAAAAAGGAATGGCAATACAATAAAAAAAGAGGGATATTAATATCTGCATACATGTTAAACAAGTATAACTCCCCTTATCTTTATATGAGAAATTTCACGTATGTAATATCATAATAATGGTAGAAATTGAATCATTTTTTTTATTTTGACATTCTATACAAATTTCGATAACTTAGTAAGTATAAAGTTTAAGTTTTAAGTGACAAAATTTTTCCTAAGTATGTTTTATAAATTCCCTTCCATTTGTATCCCTTACAAATTTCAGTAAAAAAAAGCCAAATTTAAATTTAAGCAAAAAACTATTTTTATTTCTATATCCATATGTTTGTCATATGACGTGCGCAGGGCATACATATACAATTTGACTCATTCACAATCAAGTTTTATATTTATAAATCCTAAATACCCCACAAGCGATTTTTCTCAAGTATACGAATCGTTTATTGAGCATAGGAGTATTAGGTATCGATCTCACAGGGAAAATTTCAATTACCGGTACTTTTCGAATTCCTTTATTTTCTAGACCACCATAAACATAAATGTAATGAAAATAACACTAGAAAGCTCCTAGAGATATGGAATTCCTTATTACTCTTGCAAATGAGATTACCGGTTAAGTGAATGCTATTATCTTGGATAGTTATGGCGTAATTTCCTAATATACGTGAAACCTACACTCGTAGTGAATCACCTATACTTGTAGCTAAACCATACCTACTATCGTGGTTATGAAATTAACTACAAGTTCATTTCTTCTATGAAATTATATGAAACAAGTCACTAAAACCACATAGGTGCTCCTCTACTCTCGTGAGTGAACTCCCTAGATTTATCACTTTCTTAAACTAGTGTTAAATTTCAATTCTCATTGCAACCTTAACACCTTTAGATGATCACAATTAATGGCCGGTTAATCATGATTAGAAAAGCAAAAGTGATAAATAACTTGCTCAAAATAATATCATCATATAACCAAATAAATATCACAAACAAGATATAACAAGTTCAACCATACTCTACGCATAAACTTTAGAAACACATATTTAAATACAAATCCAAATCTTGCATTAACAAAACTTAGAGTTCAATACAAAGATAAAGATGTGGAAAGAAGAAAACCCTTGTCACTAGAGCGTCTTGAGCCTCTCGTTCTTCATCTCCCTTGGCCTCCTTGTTGAGTCAATACAAGAATGAATAACACACATAACTACCTAAACTATTCCATACTATACTAACCTAACAAATGAACTAAAGAAATTCTAGTGAAAACTACATTTTTGGTGGAGTTTCTCTAGCCTTCCAAAGATGTGAAAATGTTCTCCAAAGGCCTCTATTTATAGAGAATTCAAGAGCCAAATGAGTTGTTTCTAGTTGTCATTTTTTACTTTTGAAAATTCTATGAGTTGTCTTTCTAACTTTCCAATCTTTTCTTGATCAAATACAGCCGAGATTGATAGCTGGAATTGAGATGGAAAAATTGTGTGAAAGCAGGACAAGTTGATGAGCAAGTTATAGCAATCAGGTGGGAATACGCGATTACAAGCCACGTGTTCATGAAGTCGCATTTTCACTTCTATACATTTGATATCATTTCAACTGCTATTTTCTCAATGATGGAGGCAGAACTAGCTCATGTGAAAAACATTAAAGTTGCAGTCCTTTGAGTTAGCTTTCCAATGCCTCAAGAATCATCTAATTAGGACCTCTGTAGACCGAGATATGACCAAATTACCATCGACTAGTTAGAGCTCTATTTCAGCTTTCGACCACGGTGTTTCACTTCTGTATTTCGACATTTTGACAAGGAAAACGACTGAACTGGACTTTGATGTCTTCATACCAAATGTAGATATATCTTTTAGCTTCAAAATGATTCAAGAATCTCCTCAATCTGATGCTTATAACTGAAGATATTGCCAAAATACCATAATATGTCAAAGCTGTGAAACTGCTTCTTTTTATTCTTGATTGCATTTCCTCTTTTGCACTTCATATTCTCTTTTTATCATTTTAAACCATATTCAATCATCCAATTATCTTCTCAAGTCACTCCATTTGATGATTGAATTCTTAAACCTACAAAAACACGAAGTTTTTACCCTTAAAATCCATAGAAATACAATTTTCACGCTTTAAACTATAAAATGCATATTTTCACTATAAACCTTGTTCATTACCTATAAAACTAAATAAAACACACCGAAACTAATTAATAAAACACATTAAAAATACGTGAAATATATATTTATCATCATATATTCTATTCTAGATATGGAGTTGGGTAAAATTTCATGCGATTCAATAAACAAAATATAAATTCCATCATTGCTTGATCATCTATACAATTCGGTGAAGAATGAACTAACAGTGAGATTTTTTGATAAATAGGAAATTAAAATGCTCGGGGTTGGAAATGAGGGAAATTGCTACAACACATTGATTTAATGAGATTATGATCCTAGTATGATGCTAGAGTTTATAAAACTACTGTTAAAATACTAGAATTTTGTAGATTTAAGTACATATTATATGAATTAGGATTAATATTTTACACACTAATGCTATATACACTATTAGCCTTTGTTTGATGACAACTATCCAACATTTGAATTTAAAATTTAACTTTTATACATGTGTCATAATCCAACGGTAATAGCATATATATGGTTAGCATATATAAGATTACCCTATGAAATAAGAGACGTCTTAATAATGTGCAATATCTTATAATTCACAAATTTAGACCAATGATATTTAGCTTTTAATATTTAGCCCAAAAATATAGTAAATTCTATAATCACTTGAACCTTTTTTCCATGAGCATATAATGCTAGAAATTACACATTTTAGTAGAAGAACATTTTGTATTTACAATTTCATTTTTATTTTCAAATATTTTCCTGGACGATAAGCTTATAAATTAAAAAAATGTTGATTTTTTTTTTGCAATTTTTAGCAAGATCCTATGATTCTACGATCCTACCTACAATTTGATGACATGACTTCTGAAATGATCTGAGGTAGAATCCAAGATCTAGAAATATCCGAACAACAGTAGTATTGTATCTCATCTAATTAATTACTAATTACTAATTAGTCTAACTAATCGTAAAATTTCCAGCTAGATTTTGATTTTCATCACAGTAATCAGGTTTTAAGCTAGTGAGTCCCGATGGCCCTACATACCTGCCTCATTATGTTGTCAAAAAACATTACGTATTAACAATTCAATAGTGTATTATATGGGCAGCTAATTGTGTAAAATATAGCACGTGATAATGGTCAAATTTGTTTGACGAAAAGATAATGGTCACAATCGACCGGGTGACATATATATATATATATATATATATATATATATATATAGTGTTGTAAAAGATAATGCGGTGAGTATTTGATGTGATTTTTTTAAGGGGAATGAAATTTGAATCTTAAATCATATTATCAAGAGCAATGTTTGAGTATGCATTTTCAACGGCAAATTACATGTAAACTAGGTGTATTACCACTTTTGGTTAGGAAAATTCTTTTGCCGGAGGGAAAGTTGAATTTGAAAAGTGTCTAAATGTGTCCAAAAAATGGAAAATAGTAAAAACATAAGTATGGGCATTCGTATGATAATTTTTGTTTGCTGGTTTTGTCCACTCTTTGAGACTCAAAGGGCGAATAATATATACAAACCATTGAACTCTAATTTTTTTCCTTTCTTTTGTAACTGTTATTTTAAACGGGGAACAAAAGTCATTTTGATATATTCTAATCTACTTTATCAAGTACTCAAACAACATGTATGGAACCTATAATCAATTATGATGATTATACAAATAATAGAAAATACTTTAGCAAATTTGATTATAGCAAATTAGATGACATAGTTAAATTTTGGCCACATCAAAGGCAAAAAAATGATTTTATGACACAATACACAAATCTTAACTTGATTAATTCAATCGATTCTACTGTCTAGTCCAATTGTATTTTAATTATTCTACTTCTAAAATATTTTCATGAATCAATGAAGATTTGGAAATCAAATGATAATGAGAAAAAATGAAAGAATGTAAATAAAATTACTTAAAAATGTAATTTTTTTTATTTAAGGGATAGATACCTCTTGTTGACATGAACATACAAACTACACGAAATTACAAGTGGAATGTCTTGTCACATTAAGTTATGATTCTTTGTCACTTATTAAGTGTCTTATAGTCAGTATGTATGCAAAGTTGCAAATAAGACATCCTTTGCTGCTTAACCTGAAAAAAGGACCCGAAATAGTGGTAGACTACCAGTGAGGGATAAACATGTAAAATAAAAAAATGATGTTCATTTGTCATCAAATATTAGACAATTCTTGGGTAACTCCCCCATATAAACATCCAATCGCAAGCCTCTACTAGTACTACTACTGCTCACTTAATAGCTTCTTTCCCGTTATATTCCTTCTATCTCGCCACACTATCACCACCATATACTCAGGTTCTTTCACTATTCTAATCTCATAGCTGGTTTCAATTGAAAATCATTCTTTGAAAAGCTCAACTCCACTGCTGGCAGGAAGCTATTTCCTAAAAGTTTCAAACCCAGGGAGCTATGGTGGTTTCCGATTGTCCTTTTCTCTGCGTTTGCTATCTTTTTTTCTCTTACACTGATCTTGGTGAGCAGCATCCCATGACGGGGAATCTCGTCTCCTTGGGTTCGGATGTCGCCATCCTAATTTCTGAGTGCTAGATCATCTATACAATTTGGTGAAGAATGAACTAAGAGTGAAATTTTTTGATAAATAGAAAATTAAAAATGCTCGGGGTTGGAAAAATGAAAAATTGCTACAACACATTGATTTAATGAGATTATGATCCTAGTATGATGCTAGAGTTTATAAAACTACTGTTAAAATACTATAATTTTGTAGATTTAAGTACATATTATATGAATTAGGATTAATAGTTTACACACTAATGCTGTATACACTATTAGCCTTTGTTGGATGACAACTATCCAACATTTGAATTTAAAATTTAACTTTTATACATGTGTTATAATCCAACGGTAATAGCATATATATGGTTAGCATATATAAGATTACCCTATGAAAAAAGAGACGTCTTAATAATGTGCAATATCTTATATTTCACAAATTTAGACCAATGATATTTAGCTTTTAATATTTAGCCAAAAAATATAGTAAATTCTAGAATCACTTGAACCTTTTTTCAATGAGCATATAATGCTAGAAATTACACATTTTAGTAGAAGAACTTGTTTGTAGTTACAATTTCATTTTTATTTACAAATATTTTCATGGACGATAAGCTTATGAATTAAAAAAAATGTTGATTTTTTTTGCAATTTTTAGTAAGATCAAATGTGGATTTTCACTCATAAAAATAAAAATTTAGGACAAATTTGAACCATTAACTATTGACTACTGACTGCAAATTCATGAATGATTTGGATCTCAAAATTTGACATTTTATTTGGACCATTAACTATAGGCTTTGTTCTTAGAGTATTTTCAGTATGTCGATGCATATGAAGATTATATGGTGGATTGTGATAATCATGGTAAACCTGCTTAGGGAATTATAACATCATACTGGTGGAAAAATCTAGTACTCGAAGTGTAGGTCAATGTGATTTTCAAAACTTATCATTTTATAGTTTTTCCCAGAACTTAAATGTGGTGCTGAAATCCATTTTCTTATTTATTTCAGTAAACAGTGAAACATCCTGGTTCTTTGTTGGCGTGATGGCAACAGCCATGGAAGTTGTTAGTGTCGCTGGACTTTTAATGTTGAAGGGGAAATATACAGGGTTTATAGAGTTCATCTTTGTCATCTGTGCCTAATGTTATTTTGGTTTGCTTCTCTACTGCTTTGTCATTCATCGCCATGTGTCCCAGAAGTGTTGAGGAAACCTTGGAAAATTGATGGTTGATCTGATTTCAACATCTGCTGCCATGGCATTATGTCAAATTATGGGATTTGATATCTCTTTCCTGCTTCTTTTGGTAGGATTTACTGCAAATCTTCATGTAGTTGCACAATCCTTGCATAGAGCTTATAATGTTGGCAAATGGGATGTGATGTTGGGATCAATAATGCAAACTGTGGTTTACACAATGTGGCAAAACAAATATATGGCAACTGTAGTCCTTATGTTGTGTAGTGGTGTTACTTTCTATCGGTATGCATCATATTCTCCTCCTGTCATGCCAGTTGATATGAAGCAGTCGGAGAAGCAGCTATGTTAGTCCAAGGCTCTTTGGGATAGATTTAGCTATGTTAGTCCAAGGCTCTTTGGGATAGATTTGTGTTATTACATTAAGCAGTTGGAAAAGCAGCAATGTTATTTAAGGCTCTTTCGGATAGATTTGATCCAGTGACACCCGGATTTGAACAAGGGAGAAGGGTTTTGCAACCCCTATCTTACCACTAGGCCATGTCGTCCATATGATACCCTGTATTAACTGTTTTTTCTTTTTATTTCTATTGTAATTGTATCTTGACTTTTGTTTTTCTTAATTCTTTTCTTTCCTAAAAGAAATTTTTATTTCAATTGGAGTTGATCCGTCCTTATCTTGTCCACTATATAGTATCTCAAAATGGTCAACTTCTCCCACTTTCTCTTATAAATCAAATGTAGATTTTCATTTGCAAAAATAAAAATTTAGGACAAATTTGAACCATTAACTATTGACTACTGACTGCAAATTCATGAATGGTTTGGATCTCAAAATTTGACATTTTCTTTTTTGTGTCTAATGACACAAAAAGAAAATCCAAATTGATACATCAATATTGAGTTAAAAATCTCTCTCCATCTCAATTGTAACAACAATTATGAATATCTGTAAACCTCTAAGCAAAAATTGTTACACAAATATCTATTATCTTATTTAGATACGTTAAATCTTGGCTAGAAGAAATTTTAGAAAATTTTTATATCTCCATTTTATTTTGAATTAAACAAAAAATGAAAATTTTCTATTTTAATAGAGCACAACCCATCTTGTGTTGCCTCTCCAAAAAAGGAATGGCAATACAATAAAAAAAGGGGATATTAATATCCGCAAACATGTTTAGTAAGTATAACTCCCCTTATATTTACATTAGAAATTTCGCATATGTAATATCATAATAATGGTAGAAATTGAATCATTTTTTTTATTTTGATATTCTCTATAAATTTCTATAACTTAATAAGTTTAAAGTTTAAGTTTTAAGTGGCAGAATTTTTCCTAGGATTGTTTTATAAATTCCCTTCCATTTGTATCCCTTACAAATTTTAGTAAAAAAAAGTCAAATTTAAATTTAAGCAGAAAACTTTTTTTTATTTCTATGTCCATATGTCTATCATATATTCTATTCCAAATATAGAGTTGGTTAAAATTTCATGTGATTTAATAGACAAAATATGAATTCCATCTTTGCTAGACCATCTATACAACTCGGTGAAGAGTGAACTAACAGTGGGATTTCTTGATAAATAGGAAATTAAAAATGCCCGACGATGGAAATTAGGGAAATTGCTACAACACATTGATTTAATGAGATTATGATCCTAGTATGATGCTAGAGTTTATAAAACTACTGTTAAAATACTAGAATTTTGTAGATTTAAGTACATATTATATGAATTAGGATTAATAGTTTACACACTAATGCTGTATACACTATTAGCCTTTGTTGGATGACAACTATCTAACATTTGAATTTAAAATTTAACTTTTATACATGTGTCATAATCTAACGGTAATAGCATATATATGGTGAGCATATATAAGATTACCCTATGAAATAAGAGACGTCTTAATAATGTGCAATATCTTATATTTCACAAATTTAGACCAATGATATTTAGCTTTTAATATTTAGCCCAAAAAATATAGTAAATTCTAGAATTATGTTCAAATTTATGCATTTTAGCAGAAGAACTTTTTTTTAGCTACAATTGCATTTTTATTTACAAATATTTGCATGAACAATAAGCTTATAAATAAAAATATATTAATTTTTTTTTTACAATTTTTAGTAAGATCGTATGATTCTATGATCATTAAATTTGATATTTGATCACATGACTTCTGAAATGACATATGATCAAATTGTAGGTAGGATCGTAGAATCATACGAGAGAGCTCTCCCCCGCCCACCACCTTGCTGCCCAATAATTGCCCTTGACCCGTGGAGGCACTCGTAAGGCTAATAAACATTTGTCATATAATTTCATTATAGTCAAATTTTAGCAAATAATCAAGTACTAAAATATCAACACATCACCAAGTTATCATCTATTGTAATTTCACAATTGGAACTCATAAACACAATCAAATAAAAACTATTTGAATACAATCCAACATGATGAAACAAATACAACTAAAGCAGTCAAATTTTTACTTTTAAAAGAAATACAATTGCATTATTGTATTTTTTCAGAAAAAATGTGGTATTGTGTTAAGTATAACTATGAATTTAGTATAATTGTATTAGTAAATTTACTAAAATTAATTAATAATTTCTACTAATAGACACGTATAATTATTAGTATAATTGATAATATCAATTATATTACATATACGAGTGTACATTATATAATAATTATAATTAATAATATCATTATTGTTAGTTTTTAACTAATTATATATATGTATGTATATATATATATTTAAAAGGCAGCGAGGCGAGGCATTTCTTAACGGGGAGAATAAATTCCCCCCTTCTCGTCCCATCCCATCCCACCCGCTACCCCATTAGCGGCCTACATGGTTGAGGCTCTGCTGATTGAAACATGCTAGCGCTCCAACGGTGCAAATCATCATCGGGAACCACCATATCTCTCGGGGATTATGAAAGGTTTTTTTGTTTTAAGGGATCGATAAAGGTTTCCGCAGGCACTACACATTTTTCCAATAGATCGATTGAGGACTCCGTTAGCCATGTTTAGCAAACAACAAAGAGATTTGAAGCTGACAGTTGGCTTGCTCATTTTGTTCATGGTAAGGCGGGCTACATGGTTGAAGCTGATTTGATTGAAACAGGTTAAAGCTCCAACACTGCATATTACTAGGGGGAACCACCAGAGATCCCTTGAATCCTGGAATGGTGTCTTTGATCTAAGGGATCGATACATGTTTCTGCCAGCAGTGCATATTTTTGCGATAGATCGATTAAGGATTCTGTTAGCCATGTTTAGCTAACAACGAAGAGAAGAGAAGCTGGGGAGTGAAGAGAGGCTGGGGAGAAGAGCGAAAAGTGAAGAGATGCTGGGGGAGAAGCTGGAATGAAGAGTGAAGAGTCTGGATTTCTGTATTATAGTAGCTGGGTTTATAGCAGTAGGGTTTATGGACATGCATCCTTAGGAAGTACTACAGTGCAATTATAACTGAGAATTTTTGAAGTGGGCCCGGTAATCAGAGGGTGCAACCCCATCCATCCAAATGCTCTCGACCACCGAACCTGTCTGTCCAACAGACTTCACCTCCACCTTACACAGGGAGAGCAGTCCTCTCTACCTAGCTCATGATTACGATTAAATAACATTGCCCTCTAAAAAAAAATCACTTAAAATGCTCACCACGTTATCGTTTACAGCAAAATATATATATGTGTGTGTGGTGTCACTCGATTGTGACCTTTATATTTTTTTTGTCTTATAAATTGACCATTATGACATGCTAAATATTTTACACAGTTAATTGCCCAAATAATGACTATACTATTGTTACTGTGTAATGTTGTTTATGACAATATAATCAGGTAAGTTAGAATAAAACCTGATTACTGTGGAGGAAATCAAAATCTAATTGGGGATTTTACCATTAAGTTAGAACTTAGAATAATTAGTAATTCCCTGGGATACCAATCCTTTCATGTTTCATTGCTTAGGTGCCTACGTACGAGTCCATAAATAATACTAGTGTGGCAAAGATTGAGTACGGGAGGGTTGCTTTGGATCAGAAAAGCGGCTGAGCTGTATATAGGCCTGTGCAATTCCTAAGAATCCTAACAAGAGACAAAATCCCTGCCCCATTTCCTCAAGGGTGCTAACAACTACTTTCAAGGGATGATTGCAGAAGATATTTACTATCAAAAATAGAAAAAGAGATGTTGGTAAATAAAAAGGTTAGACCGGGTAAAAAGTAATGGGACCAACAAATAAGATGATAAAGTTTCAAATGGAAAAAAAAAGATGATAAAACTTTCTCATTGACGTTACCTGAGGATGCTCACCTCAAACACTTCGTGGTGCCGAGGTGGCCTCATCTCGGCCGTCACCTAAGCGTAGTCATATCCTGAACATGACCCCTGTGTTTGGCCAGATCTCTGACTCGCAGCATGAGTGACCTCGGCACCTCGGTTTCCCATCCCGGCTGCACGCCGATAATGTCAACACTACTGACATCACACAAAACCAGTGCTTTATCTGAAAAGCAACTGATGCTCTTAATGGCTACTACGTAAGGCTCCCCGTCATCATGTCCAGGTGGCTATAGTGTTAGAATTAGACATCCTGGTAGGGAACAGAGCCGTAATGACCAGGACACGGGTCCCGCTGGCATGAGCCCTCTGTCCGCAGCGACTCCCAACATGTAGTATGCCAAGTTCTTGGTGAATATGAAGCTAAGGATGAGACCATGCAATAGTATCTCTCCAAAGTTCACCAACTCACGGCCTACTTCAAGTTTTTCGAAATCCAAAGAATACCCCCGTCGCAGAAAAGGCGGGCCGACGCCTTATCCCGGCTGGCTTACAAATCATTTTCTGACCTCAACAAGACGGTCCTAGTGGAAGTGTTGAACGAGTCGGGATATATGGAAGGGGTGGCCTGCCCCGTACACCCGGGAGACACATGGATGAGCCCATTCATCCTCTTTTTAGGCCAAAAGATCCTTCCAGAGGACCGAGCCAAAGCGAGATGGGTCCAACGCAAAGCCCCTCGGTACGTGCTCTGCGATGGAGAGTTGTACAAACGACCCTATGTTGGCCCATGGCTGAGGTGCATTACACCCGATGAGGGACACCGAGTCCTCCGTGAGATACACGAAAGCTTATATGGGGCTCACATCGGTCACAGGATGTTGGCCAAGAAGGCCCTATTTCTCGAGTATTTCTGGCCTTCCGTTCGACAAGATGCCCAAAACCTTGTCCTCGACTGCCTTTCCTGTCAGGCCCATGCCCCTGAGCACCACCAGCCCTCAAATCTCATAGTTCCAATCACCTCATCTTGGCCATTCGAGCAATGGGGGACAGATATCATCGGTCCTTTCCTTAAGGCTGTAGGAGGGTATGTCTTCCTTGTGACCGCCGTGGACTACTTCACTAAGTGGGTCGAGATCGAACCTCTGAGGACCATCACAGGGTTGGCGGTTCAAAAATTCTTTTGGAAATGCATCGTTTGCCGGTTCGGCATACCTCAGGTCATCATTTCAGACAATGGGAGGCAATTCGCCGAGAACCCGTTTAAAACTTGGTGCGAGAATCTCGGCGTCAAGCAACACTTCACTTTGGTAGGCCATTCCCAGGCCAACGGTCAGGCAGAAAATTTCAACCGAACTCACTTGCATGGCCTCAAGACTCGACTCCACCGAGTTGGATCATCGTGGGTAGAGGAACTCCCCAATGTCCTGTAGTTTTATCGGACCACGCCGAGGTCAGCCACGCAAGAGACCCCTTTCTCCTTGACCTACGGAACCGAGGCGGTTTTCCCGGCTGAAATCTTCACACCCAGTCCCCGGTTGGCAGCTTATGTAGCCGAGATGAATGAGGAAGAGAGACAACTGGATCTTGATCTCGTTGACGAAAAAATGGACGTCGCCTCAGCTCGGGTAGTTTCCTACAAGAATATCCTGGCCCGCTACTACAATGCCCGCGTCAAACCCCGTCGGTTCCAACCAGGAGACTTGGTCCTCAAAAAAAACTCAGTCAGCTGAGCTGAACCGCAAGAAAATACCCAAAGTGGAAAAGCCCTTACCGGGTTGTGGAATCTAACCTAAGTGGGCATTGTAAACTAAGCTACCGAGATAGTTCTCTAGTGCCGAGAACTTGGCACGCCGAGAACCTTAGATTGTATTATATTTAAAAATTTTAACAAGTTGTGACTTCAGAAATTTCGTTATTTTTTAATACCTTGATACCATACATCCGTCATTAAAAAATGAGGGGGACAAGCAGGGGACGAAGCGAGAAAGTAAAAGAACCAAGATGAGAAGAGATTCCATCTAGTGAAAAGAGCATTACAAAAAAAAAGAATACAAGAACCGAGATCAGGAGTGTTACTAAGCACCTCCCATCTCGGCATTTCCCTCAATACCCACGAGTCTAGACCCCTGTCTCGGCTCCCTCCTGGCCGGTTTCCTTGCCGGTCTCTTCCCCACCGGGATGAGACTCCTCTCCTCCCTCGTGCTTCTCGTCGGTCTCTTCCCCGCTAAAAGTAGCCTCTTCTCCTCCCCCTCCTCCTCGAACACCTTGTTAAGCTCGAACAACCACTTGTTGAACTCGTTCCGGACCTCGGCCAGGTTTCGTCCAGTTTGGATGCCCTCGGCCATCCGATCACACAGTTTCTTGGAGTTTTCGTTGTAGTTGCTCAAGTAATCTCTCTCCGGCAACTAGTGTCGCCGCGCTGAAGTCGAAGAACAGAATACTTGCTAAAGATTTGACGTTTAAACCAGTGATGCCAACTATAGAAACGAAAAACACACGGTTCAGAACTGACCGAAAGTCTGGACCAATTTCCATATCCATCACCTTGAAGCACTGGATGCTCTTGTAATACAACAGCAAGCCAACTTCCCCGATGAGTACCACTAGGGCAAATACCAGAGTCATTTTGTTCATGGTGGGGCGGGCTACATGGTTGAAGCTGATTTGATTGAAACAGGCTAAAGCTCCAATACTGCATATTACCAGCGAGAACCACCAGAGATCCCTTGAATCCTGGAATGGTGTCTTTGATCTAAGGGATCGATACATGTTTCTGCCAGCAGTGCATATTTTTGCGATAGATCGATTAAGGATTCTGTTAGCCATGTTTAGCATACAACGAAGAGAAGAGAAGCTGGGGAGTGAAGAAAGGCTGGGGAGAAGAGCGAAGAGTGAAGAGATGCTGGGGGAGAAGCTGGAATGAAGATTGAAGAGTCTGGATTTCTGTATTATAGTAGCTGGGTTTATAGCAGTAGGGTTTATGGACATGCGTCCTTAGGAAGTACTACAGTGCAATTATAACTGAGAATTTTTGAAGTGGGCCCCGGTAATCAGAGGGTGCAACCTCATCCATCCAAATGCTCTCGATCACCGAGCCTGTCTGTCCAACAGACTTCACCTCCACCTTACACAGGGAGAGCAGTCCTCTCTACCTAGCTCATGATTACGATTAAATAACATTGCCCTCTAAAAAAAAAATCACTTAAAATGCTCACCACGTTATCGTTTACAGCAAAATATATATATGTGTGTGTGGTGTCACTCGATTGTGACCTTTATATTTTTTTTGTCTTATAAATTGACCATTATGACATGCTAAATATTTTACACAGTTAATTGCCCAAATAATGACTATACTATTGTTACTGTGTAATGTTGTTTATGACAATATAATCAGGTAAGTTAGAATAAAACCTGATTACCGTGGAGGAAATCAAAATCTAATTGGGGATTTTACCATTAAGTTAGAACTTAGAATAATTAGTAATTCCCTGGGATACCAATCCTTTCCTGTTTCATTGCTTAGGTGTCTACGTACGAGTCCATAAATAATACTAGTGTGGCAAAGATTGAGTACGGGAGGGTTGCTTTGGATCAGAAAAGCGGCTGAGCTGTATATAGGCCTGTGCAATTCCTAAGAATCCTAACAAGAGACAAAATCCCTGCCCCATTTCCTCAAGGGTGCTAACAACTACTTTCAAGGGATGATTGCAGAAGATATTTACTATCAAAAATAGAAAAAGAGATGTTGGTAAATAAAAAGGTTAGACCGGGTAAAAAGTAATGGGACCAAGAAATAAGATGATAAAGTTTCAAATGGAAAAAAAAAGATGATAAAACTTTCTCATTGACGTTACCTGAGGATGCTCACCTCAGACACTTCGTGGTGCCGAGGTGGCCTCACCTCGGCCGTCACCTAAGCGTAGTCATATCCTGAACATGACCCCTGTGTTTGGCCAGATCTCTGACTCGCAGCATGAGTGACCTCGGCACCTCGGTTTCCCATCCCGGCTGCACGCCGATAATGTCAACACTACTGACATCACACAAAACCAGTGCTTTATCTGAAAAGCAACTGATGCTCTTAATGGCTACTACGTAAGGCTCCCCGTCATCATGTCCAGGTGGCTATAGTGTTAGAATTAGACATCCTGGTAGGGAACAGAGCCGTAATGACCAGGACACGGGTCCCGCTGGCATGAGCCCTCTGTCCGCAGCGACTCCCAACATGTAGTATGCCAAGTTCTTGGTGAATATGAAGCTAAGGATGAGACCATGCAATAGTATCTCTCCAAAGTTCACCAACTCACGGCCTACTTCAAGTCTTTCGAAATCCAAAGAATACCCCGGTCGCAGAAAAGGCGGGCCGACGCCTTATCCCGGCTGGCTTACAAATCATTTTCTGACCTCAACAAGACGGTCCTAGTGGAAGTGTTGAACGAGTCGGGATATATGGAAGGGGTGGCCTGCCCCGTACACCCGGGAGACACATGGATGAGCCCATTCATCCTCTTTTTAGGCCAAGAGATCCTTCCAGAGGACCGAGCCAAAGCGAGATGGGTCCAACGCAAAGCCCCTCGGTACGTGCTCTGCGATGGAGAGTTGTACAAACGACCCTATGTTGGCCCATGGCTGAGGTGCATTACACCCGATGAGGGACACCGAGTCCTCCGTGAGATACACGAAAGCTTATATGGGGCTCACATCGGTCACAGGATGTTGGCCAAGAAGGCCCTATTTCTCGGGTATTTCTGGCCTTCCGTTCGACAAGATGCCCAAAACCTTGTCCTCGACTGCCTTTCCTGTCAGGCCCATGCCCCTGAGCACCACCAGCCCTCAAATCTCATAGTTCCAATCACCTCATCCTGGCCATTCGAGCAATGGGGGACAGATATCATCGGTCCTTTCCTTAAGGCTGTAGGAGGGTATGTCTTCCTTGTGACCGCCGTGGACTACTTCACTAAGTGGGTCGAGATCGAGCCTCTGAGGACCATCACAGGGTTGGCGGTTCAAAAATTCTTTTGGAAATGCATCGTTTGCCGGTTCGGCATACCTCAGGTCATCATTTCAGACAATGGGAGGCAATTCGCCGAGAACCCGTTTAAAACTTGGTGCGAAAATCTCGGCGTCAAGCAACACTTCACTTTGGTTGGCCATTCCCAGGCCAACGGTCAGGCAGAAAATTTCAACCGAACTCACTTGCATGGCCTCAAGACTCGACTCCACCGAGTTGGATCATCGTGGGTAGAGGAACTCCCCAATGTCCTGTAGTTTTATCGGACCACGCCGAGGTCAGCCACGCAAGAGACCCCTTTCTCCTTGACCTACGGAACCGAGGCGGTTTTCCCGGCTGAAATCCTCACACCCAGTCCCCGGTTGGCAGCTTATGTAGCCGAGATGAATGAGGAAGAGAGACAACTGGATCTTGACCTCGTTGACGAAAAAATGGACGTCGCCTCAGCTCGGGTAGTTTCCTACAAGAATATCCTGACCCGCTACTACAATGCCCGCGTCAAACCCCGTCGGTTCCAACCAGGAGACTTGGTCCTCAAAAAAAACTCAGTCAGCTGAGCTGAACCGCAAGAAAATACCCAAAGTGGAAAGGCCCTTACCGGGTTGTGGAATCTAACCTAAGTGGGCATTGTAAACTAAGCTACCGAGATAGTTCTCTAGTGCCGAGAACTTGGCACGCCGAGAACCTTAGATTGTATTATATTTGAAAATTTTAACAAGTTGTGACTTCAGAAATTTCGTTATTTTTTAATACCTTGATACCATACATCCGTCATTAAAAAATGAGGGGGACAAGCAGGGGACGAAGCGAGAAAGTAAAAGAACCAAGATGAGAAGAGATTCCATCTAGTGAAAAGAGCATTACAAAAAAAAAGAATACAAGAACCGAGATCAGGAGTGTTACTAAGCACCTCCCATCTCGGCATTTCCCTCAATACCCACGAGTCTAGACCCCTGTCTCGGCTCCCTCCTGGCCGGTTTCCTTGCCGGTCTCTTCCCCACCGGGATGAGACTCCTCTCCTCCCTCGTGCTTCTCGCCGGTCTCTTCCCCGCTAAAAGTAGCCTCTTCTCCTCCCCCTCCTCCTCGAACACCTTGTTAAGCTCGAACAACCACTTGTTGAACTCGTTCCGGACCTCGGCCAGGTTTCGTCCAGTTTGGATGCCCTCGGCCATCCGATCACACAGTTTCTTGGAGTTTTCGTTGTAGTTGCTCAAGTAATCTCTCTCCGGCAACTAGTGTCGCCGCGCTGAAGTCGAAGAACAGAATACTTGCTAAAGATTTGACGTTTAAACCAGTGATGCCAACTATAGAAACGAAAAACACACGGTTCAGAACTGACCGAAAGTCTGGACCAATTTCCATATCCATCACCTTGAAGCACTGGATGCTCTTGTAATACAACAGCAAGCCAACTTCCCCGATGAGTACCACTAGGGCAAATACCAGAGTCATTTTGTTCATGGTGGGGCGGGCTACATGGTTGAAGCTGATTTGATTGAAACAGGCTAAAGCTCCAATACTGCATATTACCAGCGAGAACCACCAGAGATCCCTTGAATCCTGGAATGGTGTCTTTGATCTAAGGGATCGATACATGTTTCTGCCAGCAGTGCATATTTTTGCGATAGATCGATTAAGGATTCTGTTAGCCATGTTTAGCATACAACGAAGAGAAGAGAAGCTGGGGAGTGAAGAAAGGCTGGGGAGAAGAGCGAAGAGTGAAGAGATGCTGGGGGAGAAGCTGGAATGAAGATTGAAGAGTCTGGATTTCTGTATTATAGTAGCTGGGTTTATAGCAGTAGGGTTTATGGACATGCGTCCTTAGGAAGTACTACAGTGCAATTATAACTGAGAATTTTTGAAGTGGGCCCCGGTAATCAGAGGGTGCAACCTCATCCATCCAAATGCTCTCGATCACCGAGCCTGTCTGTCCAACAGACTTCACCTCCACCTTACACAGGGAGAGCAGTCCTCTCTACCTAGCTCATGATTACGATTAAATAACATTGCCCTCTAAAAAAAAAATCACTTAAAATGCTCACCACGTTATCGTTTACAGCAAAATATATATATGTGTGTGTGGTGTCACTCGATTGTGACCTTTATATTTTTTTTGTCTTATAAATTGACCATTATGACATGCTAAATATTTTACACAGTTAATTGCCCAAATAATGACTATACTATTGTTACTGTGTAATGTTGTTTATGACAATATAATCAGGTAAGTTAGAATAAAACCTGATTACCGTGGAGGAAATCAAAATCTAATTGGGGATTTTACCATTAAGTTAGAACTTAGAATAATTAGTAATTCCCTGGGATACCAATCCTTTCCTGTTTCATTGCTTAGGTGTCTACGTACGAGTCCATAAATAATACTAGTGTGGCAAAGATTGAGTACGGGAGGGTTGCTTTGGATCAGAAAAGCGGCTGAGCTGTATATAGGCCTGTGCAATTCCTAAGAATCCTAACAAGAGACAAAATCCCTGCCCCATTTCCTCAAGGGTGCTAACAACTACTTTCAAGGGATGATTGCAGAAGATATTTACTATCAAAAATAGAAAAAGAGATGTTGGTAAATAAAAAGGTTAGACCGGGTAAAAAGTAATGGGACCAAGAAATAAGATGATAAAGTTTCAAATGGAAAAAAAAAGATGATAAAACTTTCTCATTGACGTTACCTGAGGATGCTCACCTCAGACACTTCGTGGTGCCGAGGTGGCCTCACCTCGGCCGTCACCTAAGCGTAGTCATATCCTGAACATGACCCCTGTGTTTGGCCAGATCTCTGACTCGCAGCATGAGTGACCTCGGCACCTCGGTTTCCCATCCCGGCTGCACGCCGATAATGTCAACACTACTGACATCACACAAAACCAGTGCTTTATCTGAAAAGCAACTGATGCTCTTAATGGCTACTACGTAAGGCTCCCCGTCATCATGTCCAGGTGGCTATAGTGTTAGAATTAGACATCCTGGTAGGGAACAGAGCCGTAATGACCAGGACACGGGTCCCGCTGGCATGAGCCCTCTGTCCGCAGCGACTCCCAACATGTAGTATGCCAAGTTCTTGGTGAATATGAAGCTAAGGATGAGACCATGCAATAGTATCTCTCCAAAGTTCACCAACTCACGGCCTACTTCAAGTCTTTCGAAATCCAAAGAATACCCCGGTCGCAGAAAAGGCGGGCCGACGCCTTATCCCGGCTGGCTTACAAATCATTTTCTGACCTCAACAAGACGGTCCTAGTGGAAGTGTTGAACGAGTCGGGATATATGGAAGGGGTGGCCTGCCCCGTACACCCGGGAGACACATGGATGAGCCCATTCATCCTCTTTTTAGGCCAAGAGATCCTTCCAGAGGACCGAGCCAAAGCGAGATGGGTCCAACGCAAAGCCCCTCGGTACGTGCTCTGCGATGGAGAGTTGTACAAACGACCCTATGTTGGCCCATGGCTGAGGTGCATTACACCCGATGAGGGACACCGAGTCCTCCGTGAGATACACGAAAGCTTATATGGGGCTCACATCGGTCACAGGATGTTGGCCAAGAAGGCCCTATTTCTCGGGTATTTCTGGCCTTCCGTTCGACAAGATGCCCAAAACCTTGTCCTCGACTGCCTTTCCTGTCAGGCCCATGCCCCTGAGCACCACCAGCCCTCAAATCTCATAGTTCCAATCACCTCATCCTGGCCATTCGAGCAATGGGGGACAGATATCATCGGTCCTTTCCTTAAGGCTGTAGGAGGGTATGTCTTCCTTGTGACCGCCGTGGACTACTTCACTAAGTGGGTCGAGATCGAGCCTCTGAGGACCATCACAGGGTTGGCGGTTCAAAAATTCTTTTGGAAATGCATCGTTTGCCGGTTCGGCATACCTCAGGTCATCATTTCAGACAATGGGAGGCAATTCGCCGAGAACCCGTTTAAAACTTGGTGCGAAAATCTCGGCGTCAAGCAACACTTCACTTTGGTTGGCCATTCCCAGGCCAACGGTCAGGCAGAAAATTTCAACCGAACTCACTTGCATGGCCTCAAGACTCGACTCCACCGAGTTGGATCATCGTGGGTAGAGGAACTCCCCAATGTCCTGTAGTTTTATCGGACCACGCCGAGGTCAGCCACGCAAGAGACCCCTTTCTCCTTGACCTACGGAACCGAGGCGGTTTTCCCGGCTGAAATCCTCACACCCAGTCCCCGGTTGGCAGCTTATGTAGCCGAGATGAATGAGGAAGAGAGACAACTGGATCTTGACCTCGTTGACGAAAAAATGGACGTCGCCTCAGCTCGGGTAGTTTCCTACAAGAATATCCTGACCCGCTACTACAATGCCCGCGTCAAACCCCGTCGGTTCCAACCAGGAGACTTGGTCCTCAAAAAAAACTCAGTCAGCTGAGCTGAACCGCAAGAAAATACCCAAAGTGGAAAGGCCCTTACCGGGTTGTGGAATCTAACCTAAGTGGGCATTGTAAACTAAGCTACCGAGATAGTTCTCTAGTGCCGAGAACTTGGCACGCCGAGAACCTTAGATTGTATTATATTTGAAAATTTTAACAAGTTGTGACTTCAGAAATTTCGTTATTTTTTAATACCTTGATACCATACATCCGTCATTAAAAAATGAGGGGGACAAGCAGGGGACGAAGCGAGAAAGTAAAAGAACCAAGATGAGAAGAGATTCCATCTAGTGAAAAGAGCATTACAAAAAAAAAGAATACAAGAACCGAGATCAGGAGTGTTACTAAGCACCTCCCATCTCGGCATTTCCCTCAATACCCACGAGTCTAGACCCCTGTCTCGGCTCCCTCCTGGCCGGTTTCCTTGCCGGTCTCTTCCCCACCGGGATGAGACTCCTCTCCTCCCTCGTGCTTCTCGCCGGTCTCTTCCCCGCTAAAAGTAGCCTCTTCTCCTCCCCCTCCTCCTCGAACACCTTGTTAAGCTCGAACAACCACTTGTTGAACTCGTTCCGGACCTCGGCCAGGTTTCGTCCAGTTTGGATGCCCTCGGCCATCCGATCACACAGTTTCTTGGAGTTTTCGTTGTAGTTGCTCAAGTAATCTCTCTCCGGCAACTAGTGTCGCCGCGCTGAAGTCGAAGAACAGAATACTTGCTAAAGATTTGACGTTTAAACCAGTGATGCCAACTATAGAAACGAAAAACACACGGTTCAGAACTGACCGAAAGTCTGGACCAATTTCCATATCCATCACCTTGAAGCACTGGATGCTCTTGTAATACAACAGCAAGCCAACTTCCCCGATGAGTACCACTAGGGCAAATACCAGAGTCATTTTGTTCATGGTGGGGCGGGCTACATGGTTGAAGCTGATTTGATTGAAACAGGCTAAAGCTCCAATACTGCATATTACCAGCGAGAACCACCAGAGATCCCTTGAATCCTGGAATGGTGTCTTTGATCTAAGGGATCGATACATGTTTCTGCCAGCAGTGCATATTTTTGCGATAGATCGATTAAGGATTCTGTTAGCCATGTTTAGCAAACAACGAAGAGAAGAGAAGCTGGGGAGTGAAGAAAGGCTGGGGAGAAGAGCGAAGAGTGAAGAGATGCTGGGGGAGAAGCTGGAATGAAGATTGAAAAGTCTGGATTTCTGTATTATAGTAGCTGGGTTTATAGCAGTAGGGTTTATGGACATGCGTCCTTAGGAAGTACTACAGTGCAATTATAACTGAGAATTTTTGAAGTGGGCCCCGGTAATCAGAGGGTGCAACCTCATCCATCCAAATGCTCTCGATCACCGAACCTGTCAGTCCAACAGACTTCACCTCCACCTTACACAGGGAGAGCAGTCCTCTCTACCTAACTCATGATTACTATTAAATAACATTGCCCTCTACAAAAAAAATCACTTAAAATGCTCACCACGTTATTGTTTACAGCAAAATATATATATGTGTGTGGTGTCACTCGATTGTGACCTTTATATTTTTTTTGTCGTATAAATTGACCATTATGACATGCTAAATATTTTACACAGTTAACTGCCCAAATAATAACTATACTATTGTTACTGTGTAATGTTGTTTATGACAATATAATCAGGTAAGTTAGAATAAAACCTGATTACTGTGGAGGAAATCAAAATCTAATTGGGGATTTTACCATTAAGTTAGAACTTAGAATAATTAGTAATTCCCCGGGATACCAATCCTTTCCTGTTTCATTGCTTAGGTGTCTACGTACGAGTCCATAAATAATACTAGTGTGGCAAAGATTGAGTACGGGAGGGTTGCTTTGGATCAGAAAAGCGGCTGAGCTGTATATAGGCCTGTGCAATTCCTAAGAATCCTAACAAGAGACAAAATCCCTGCCCTATTTCCTCAAGGGTGCTAACAACTACTTTCAAGGGATGATTGCAGAAGATATTTACTATCAAAAATAGAAAAAGAGATGTTGGTAAATAAAAAGGTTAGACCGGGTAAAAAGTAATGGGACCAAGAAATAAGATGATAAAGTTTCAAATGGAAAAAAAAAGATAATAAAACTTTCTCATTGACGTTAGCTGAGGATGCTCACCTCAGACACTTCGTGGTGCCGAGGTGGCCTCACCTCGGCCGTCACCTAAGCGTAGCCATATCCTGAACATGACCCCTGTGTTTGGCCAGATCTCTAACTCGCAGCATGAGTGACCTCGGCACCTCGGTTTCCCACCCCGGCTGCACGCCGATAATGTCAACACTACTGACATCACACAAAACCAGTGCTTTATCTGAAAAGCAACTGATGCTCTTAATGGCTACTACGCAAGGCTCCTCGTCATCATGTCCAGGCGGCTACAGTGTCAGAGTCAGACATCCTGGCAGGGAACAGAGCCGTAATGACCAGGACACGGGTCCCGCTGACATGAGCCCTCTGTCCTGTCATGCACTCCTGCCCTATAAATACCCCCATGAGCTCTCAACAAGTAAGGGAACTGTTCATTCATACACACTCTTGTTCCCTCTCGTTCTTTCAATATACTGACTTGATCGTCGGAGTGATCTCAGAGGAGAAGCCCCGCCATTCGCTTCGGACAAACGAATTCACCACATTTCACCTAAGAGAGGATCTATTCAGGTCAGTTCAGCTAACCACCAAAAATCCCCCCTTCAATTGGCGCCGTCTGTGGGAACGAAAGTACTGCTGAAATGAGATTCACGCGCTCCAGAAGTGGGAGAATTCCCTCAACCGGGGCTGGGCAGGCCTCGGGAGCCCAGCAGGGTCACATCTCGGAGGAACAAGGGTCTCCGAGGACCCAGCCCACCAACGAAGACGCCATCGCCAACATGGCCGAAAAGTGAAGGAGAAATTTGGAAGACTATTGCGCAGAAAAGTTTGTACTAGAATTCAAGTGCTACTTTTTCATATGATGTTTGATCAATTATAGGGTTTTAATTACTGAAGCAATTTTCTTTGACATATTATGAATTTGAATCTTCATTGGTATGCTGTGTAATTAGTTTGAGAAACTATGAATTCCCAATTCTATGATTTGGAGATTGGATGAATCTCTAGGTTGAGATGGTAAATCCAATGTATATGGGATGGTGGTAATTGGAGGGACTCTATGGGGAATCCTTCTTCTCGTAGGTTTTAGTTTTGTGGTACATTTTCATAAAACTGCACCAAACACCTGAAAATAAAAGGAAATGAAAATTTTTTCAAGAAAATTATTTTCATTGAAAATGTTCTCCTCTGGAAAAAATTTTACATTGAAACAAACAAACTCTAAGTGAAGTTGCATTTGAAAATCAAGAAAGAAGCTTGAAGGCAATATTTTGTCTCTAACTTAAAACTTTTAATGTTGAATAAGTGGGAAAATATTCGAATAAGAAAATGATTTATTAATTAACATTAACCTAGAAATCAACGTAATCTAAAATTAAGAGACAAAAAACAAAAAAAAGATGATTATCATTGTCATAAAATATTACCCATTTGTATTGCTGAGAAGTTGCTCGGAAATTAGTAAAGGCTACAGATTCAGAATTATTTATTTCCCATCTCATGATTGACAACAACTAAATAATGCTTTAGGTAAAGATGCTCACAATTAGTCAAATCTGCTATTAACGTGTGAAATATAGTCTTGCATTTACACTCTAAAAGTCCTTCAAAATTAGTCAAATGAGATTCATTTTTTTTCTACTTTTTTAGGAATTCGTTGATAAATAGTTAAATGTACAATAAACAATCTCAAACTGAAAATAAGAGCTGTCATCTGGCAAGATGTACCTTTTTTTTTTAATAATGGAAAATTTTATTTATTTTTAAGAAAATTTTGATAGAGTTTCCCCTTATAAATGGACGAAAACTCCTTGCCAACAAACACAAATTGAAGAAAAAAATCACATGGCAAGATGTACCTATTTAGTCTAAGTTGGCATTTTATTTTGCCCTGCATCTAGTCTTCGTACTAATCTGTTAGTTAAATTAATTTTAATTTAATTTTAAAAATTTGTACTAATTTGTACATTTAACTAATTTAATATGGGCTTGTGCGTGCACACAATGTGTAAATCACATTAAAAAAAATTGAGTTAACAAACTAACAAAATCAGTGATATCTTACCTCTTCTTCCCTTCTTTTTGGCGAGTAGTGTTCTCTTGGTACAACATCTTGATTATATATTCCATGAACTTCATCCATACAAGCTAACCAAGCGTTTTCTACCTTGTGACAATTTTTGCTAACTACGACGATTGATATAAATGGTTTCAATGTTTGTACGCATTAAAAAGTTAGACCAAAACTGACAAGTCTCAAATACAGAGTTTAAGCACCTGCTAGAATCAACAAGTAAATTACTATTCAACCTAGCAACTTTAAATTAAGTATTTGTTAACTAAAAAATGGATTAAATTGCTACAAAGCTGTAGTTATGTCCCTTTTGTTTTATTTTGTAGTTATTAACTAAAAATATTTTAAGATTCTTCATCCGTCCAAGAAATGGTTTTTTAATCCTATTTATTTTTCAATGACCTTTTCAGTTTTGTTCCATTTTAAGTTAATGGACGTGGACAGTGAATAAATCTAAAGAGTCAATGATAGTGATTCTGATATAGCCTTTAAGATTCATTAAATGCAATTAGTACATTATATGCCCTTTGTCACTTTTTCATCTTTATGAAATCATTCAGTCTTACAAGTCAGTTGAAGATATAACTGCAGTATATTATTGATGTTTATGTATTCATTTTTTACTTTATACATGGTAAATTTGGTTTTGTGTCAGATGATAATAGATCTCTGATTCATTACATAATATTACCAATTGATCATTTCAATTTAGATGTCCAAAACTTTTCTTTCTTTTCATATCTGCTGTAATGACAATTCTTTTGTGCATATCTTGTTCTATCCAATAGAAGCATGTTATGGTCATCGCTGGAGAGAAATAAGATAGAACTTCCTGATATCACTTCTGGAGTTTTGAATGGATTTGGACTTTTTCGTCTGTAGTGATCATCAAGCTATAACATCTAATACTTGATTTGTATTACAAATACACCATAAATTAGAAATTTCCCTACTTCAATAAGTAATGTATCGAATTCTTCTTTTTATTTTAACTTATGACTGCCATTAGTAGACATAGAAATTGGCAAGGCATACATCATCCGTTACATGTATGGATGTGACGATGACCTAGAAGCACTTGAAATAACAAGATTTCTATACTTTTAGTGGTCAACGTTCTATAATGTTCATTTCTCAACTCACTAAAACGTTATTCTTCATATTTTGGTGTCTTGAGGTTCTTATATTAGCATTGCTCAATTTAAATTGTAGGATAAGTACGATAAGATTTGAGAGTGGAGATTCAACAAAAGATTTTATGATGACATATAGCGCCCAAGAAACCATCCACGCCCTTTAGTTGGTATGCGAAATAGTTTGGTATGTTTTCTTATCCATGTGAATACTTAATCTTGTTAGATGGTCATAGTACTTTATTTCTGGGAGAAGTTTGACCTACTATTTCATTTTCAAAATTTTGGTTTAAAACAAGTATGAAAGAATTCATTTAGACAAGAAAGGTGACTACTCTAAGCAAAATAATAAAAACAAAAATGGGTGGCCTTTAGGTGGTAATTAACAATAAGAAAAACTAACTAAAAGTTAACTTTCAATAGATATAATTGTACATAATACCCTCATGACATGCCAAATACTTGGGACATGCTTCTTAGGAAGCTTTCCTTTTTAGATCACTCAAAATACAGTAGTCCATTCATAACAATTTTTATAGTTACATAACATTTTGAAAACTTCAAGCTGCAACATAGCCACACATAGAAATCATTATATTTCGTAACAGTCTATTCCTTGAAGGACTGTCAATGGGATTAGGCCAACCCGAATTCACCTCGTTCGGCTCGAAAAAAAACCCGATGAGCCAGATCTTTCAATATGTCAATCTGAGATTGAACCTAAAACTTAGGCCCGAATTAAATATAAGTCGAGTTTGGGCCTTATTAAGCTCAAACCCGTTATAGGCCCACCTTCAAATTACCTATATATAATGATATATATATTGATATTATATATCCAATTATATTATTACTAAATATTAAATATATAAAAATTATAAAACACAAAATATATTTGAAAACTCCTCTACTAGCTTTCTTGAGAGTCAGTATTGGTAATCTATAACAGAAATTTTAACTTTTCTTATTGGTTGAATAAATTTTGTATTAGTATAATAATGGTTGATTTCTTTTTGGTCTAGAAACATAAATCATCAATCATATTTGAATTCAAGTCTCAAACCTATGAAGAAGTTCTAACCTTTGAAGATGTATTGGCTAGGGGTGAGCAAATTTGGTACGTACCGAATTCATATCTGAATTCAAATTCAATTTGGTAATTTGAAATCGGGTATTTGGTAATTTGGTACAAAAGCGGTATTTACCGAATTCACCGAATTCTAATATGGCATGAAATATGTAATGAGATTATGAATTTGATAATAACCGATTTCGAATTCAAATTTGGTAAAATGAAATAGGGTACCGTATTACCACATTTGAATATCAAATTACTTTATAAAATTATATAATATATAGATAAATGCCATTTAGTATTAGTATATACTACTAATATATTATTATATTATATAGGTAAATGCTATTAATAATAGTTAGTATATGGTATTATCATGTATTTATGATAATATATAATGATGTACAATATACTATTTTAGTATTTGTTCATTGTTATATGACTATAATAATACAATTATACAACAATACATAACATAACTATAATACTTATTATTTTACACATGACTAGAATTAGATAATAATTAATAAGTAGAGGTATAATACTAAATATTAAACAATAAACATAATTAGTAATTAGAATTTAGATATTGTAATTTGGTATATCATTCATGTTTGAATTATTGATAGTTGAATGCATAACTTATAACTTGCAAGTATTAGTGTACTCTAAAATTACACTACATATTTAACATAAAAATTCATATTCTCTATTCACTAATCTTAAGGTTTTAAGCATAGACAAGACAACTAAGTAGTCTAAGTGAATACATATGAATTGCAAATCAATGTATTAGTGTATTGGCTTTCACTATTAAAAGCAATTTAGTGTTGTAGCCTGTAAGTTTGTAATTAGATTGATTACAATAGCAGCGGAGCTATTAAACTTGATAACAGGGTTTAATTAGGCTGAAAATTGCAATTAAAGGATTCAATAGAATTTTTATGTTTTTTTTAATGAATTCTGGTTAACCGAATTCATTACCGTTTCCAAATTCAAATTCAGAATTGAAATAAATTCAGGTATCTCCAATTAGATATAAATATTGTTGAAAAATTCTTGATTTATGTACTTTTTAAGAACTATTACTTGTTTATATTTAGTTTTAATGTTGTAGTCCTGTGAATGTTAAATTAGTTTTCAACTCAACAATTGCAGTAAGTATACTAAGAAAATTAAGGAGCAATAAGTGAGTTTGGACTAAAGCCGAATAAGGCTCAAAACTCAAATATTTTTTGAGTTGAGAATGATCATCACATTTATTAATCCAACACTCAAAGCCCGAAACCTGAAAGTGTTACAAGTTAAATGAGTTGAACCTGAACTTATGAAAGTTCGGCTCATATAGCCAAATTGACAGGCCTAATTCCTTGGCATTAATTCTTTCTAGCGGGGATTATTATGAATAAACAACTGTCAAGGGATCCTTTTCTTAAAGCAGACAAATTTGATGTTAAGAAATAACATTTTTCTAAGCAGACGAAGTTTGATGATTATGGCAATTCAATTCCTTGGAAATCTAAACAATTGGGTTGGAGCATGATATTGTTGCATATGTTATAATTATCTACACCGGTAATATCTTTTGACTTTGTTAGAACTTTTTTAATATCCAAGACTGAGCCTTAAAATTGGCCTTGCATTACAAGCATACAGTCTCTCCCATCATAAATTAACTCAAAATAATTTATGTTTTAATCTACAATTACTTGTGGTAAGTTACTTTAATGAATCAAATCACACTTAAAATTCCAAAATGGGTGTCCTAAGTTGTATTTATTGTTATTATTTGGGTAATATTTGACCTTAAGAATCAATCTTTTTTTATTGTCTTGGTAAATACAAGGTTTAAAAAAATATATTTTTCATGGAGATTAGTTCTACAACTATATTGGGAAGTCGTGATTATATGAAAGATATTTGTATTATGGCTATATTAGTGCACATGTTATAACAGATTATGATATGGACATTATCTGCTGCAAGCAAGCAATTTTTGCCTAAACAAAAGAATCATATAATTTGCTTCAGTATTTATACCGAACATGCATCTACATTCTATAATTTGATTTTATTTTGATGTTTCAGGTTGCAATTTTGGTACTTGATATTTTCCATTGATGGCTAAGCAAACCACTAAAAAGAAAATAAAAGAATAAATAGAATAGGATACATCGTGTGCCGAATTCGATGGTTTTGTTTGATAAAAATATGAATTTGTTTTCTTTTCTATATTCTAGTTTCTCGATTTTTCTTGAATATTGAAAAAAAGATAGGATTATCAAATTATGATTTCAACTCGAGTATTTTTATGATTTTGGTTTCTTGATCAGTTTGCCTGATTTCAAATGATAGGTTAGAATTGTAGTGTATGCTTACATATTTTTTACGACTAAATAGATACAATGTCTTCCTCAGGAATCAAGAACTGAAATGTGAAATTGATCATTGGCCAACACTTTGGGTTTCAAAAAGTATACTATGACGCTATTTTTTCTTTTTAGTTATAGCTATCGGTTAATATTTAATTAATAGTACAAAAAATTGTATGTCTTTTGATAAAAATTTTCAACTATCTATATTGTAACTCTCAGGTAGATTAAGAAGCAAAGTAATTTATGCAATTTTTTGTTGACTACAATGACAAATATAAGTAGTCTTTCCTATTTATAGGCAGTACAAGGTTTGTTTAGGGACATGGAGTCCAAGATTCTAAGTACTGGCTTGAAACTATGAGTAAATTACTATTTTGATTAAAGTTAGTGACACCTTAACTTTTTGCAAGAAAGCGTATCAACAAATGTTGGTGCATTACCTATTCTTTTAACAGGATTGTCAATTTTGTTTGTACGTTATTTCCCTCTTTCAGGACTTACATATACTAGTTTGACTTTGTAATCAATAAGATACTTGTTTTTGAAGATAGATTCTCAGAAGTTGAGAATAGATATTTTTTTTTTAACTAAATATTTTTTTTTTAATTTTGATTTTTATTGAAAGGAAAATGGATAACACAAACATACAAATGCTGCATGGAAACAGCTATTTAACCTGACATTTACGAAAGTTTGGAAGACCCAACCTATCAAGAGTGATATCACCTTTTACCAGACGAGGCAATTCATTGACCGACGTATACATTATAGATACCCTCGATTCCACCCCAACATTGGACAATCTATATGCAGGCCTATTTGCTTCACGAAAACAATGTGAAACTTCCTTAATAAACCTTCTAGCTTCCAACATCTCTTGTAACTCCCTGCGCATCCTCCAAGGACATCGTGCCTTACCTTGAATAATATGAACCAGCTCTAGAGAATCAGATTCTACATGCAAATTGCGGAAACCCTTATCCAATGCCAACCGAACACCAAAGAGGAGCGCTTTGAATTCCGCATATAGGCTCGTAAACTCCCCAAAGAAACAGGAGAACCCAAGGAGAAATTCACCATCACAAGATCGAAGCACCCCTCCTCCTCCGCTCATGCCCGGATTACCCCTTGAACACCCATCAGAATTAAGTTTCACCATTGATTGCACTAGACACCTCCAATGAACTATTCGCACTTGGTAACGTCTCACCAATCCAGCTACTGTAGAAAAAAAACCTGGCCAATCTTGATATTGCAAATAAAGCTTCTTAAATTTTAGGTGAAAAAGATCACGCATGTCACCCAGGATTCTCTCACATACAAGTGCCACCGGCAAAAGTTGACCCTCAAACATGGTTTTGTTTCGCATTTTCCATAAGTTCCAACATATCAAAGAAGGTAACAATCGGATGAGAAACTGTAGGTACGGGTTACGAGTAGGTTTCAACCACCAACTAATGACCCTGTGTCTTACTGTGAAAGAAGGATCGAACCCTCCCACCACCACCTCAAAGAAATGTCAGATTTTGCTCGCCACCTCCCCATTACAAAAGATATGGTCAATAGACTCGGAACATGGAGATGAGCAACAAAAACAACGAGATGGACCTAGTATCCCAAGATGATGTAGCCTATCCATGACAGGCAACCTGGCTCTCAGCAATCTCATCATAAAGAAAGAAATGTTAACCGGCAAACCCTGAATCCAGACCGATGAGTACAGCCAAGAAATGTTACCACCGCCCTGTGCACATTTATAAGCTGTTGATATTGAAAAATCTCCAGAGGTGCTAGGGGCCCAAACCATGCTATCCGGGAATGTGTGACATGGGGGATCAACCTTCAATATATGTCCCACCAACCATGAGGGTAACACGTCGTTTAACTTGTGCACATTCCACCGACCTTGTTCAACGTAGTCATAGACTGCACACTCCTGGAAGGTTTCCACCTGGTGACATAACGGACCTTGCCCCAACCAATTATCATGCCAAAAATTGACCGAGCCATCGGATAACTGCCAAAGAATGTGTTGCTCCGCCTTCCCTTGAATAGACATCATCCTCTTCCAGGTCGATGAGCTTCCCAACTTAACTTCAGCAAAGCAAGGGTGAGTTTTAGGACAAATTTTGCAGTGCATGAACTCAGCCCATAACGATTGTCGCGACCTAAACTGCCACCATAATTTCATAGAAAAAGCCTCGAATACATGCCTTAACGAACGTAAACCTACACCCCCCCTTTCCTGAGATTTACATAATTGATCCCATTTAATCCAGTGGAATCGCGGCCCATTGTCGGGGGAGCCCCAAAGAAAGCCAGCGAATATCTTTTCCAAAAAACCAAACAGAGACTTAGGGGGAGTCGAAGCTGCAAACAAATGAATAGGCATGGAAGACAACATACTCTTAGCAAAACTAACTTACCACCATACGACAATAGCTTCCCTTTCCATGATAACACCCTGCCTACAATCGAATCGCAAATTTCCGAGAAATAACATTTCTTTCTCCGCCCAACATATAATGGACAACCCAAGTACTTGACAGGAAACTCACGTGGTTGAAATCCAGTGATCTCTGCAACCATACCTTTGCGTACCCTAGGGATAGTAGAATGCAACAAGAAACAACTCTTTTGGTGATTAACCTTCTGGCCTGATACCGATACATAAGAATGTAGAACGTTCATGACCAATCGAATTGATCGCTTCAGTCCACTAGAAAAGATAATCACATCATCGGCATAGGCCAAGTGTGTAATACTCGGGCAACCTAGAGGGACTTTGAACGGCTTAAAACCCTTGCAAAGAAGCAAGGAATTAAGAAGACGAGAAAGAACCTCGGCACTAATTACAAAAAGGCCCGGTGAAATAGGATCTCCTTGACGCAACCCCCTGCTGGATTTGAAAAAACCTTGGGGAGCACCATTGATTAATACTGAAAACCAAACATTAGAAATCAACCGCCAAATCATATCGATCCACCTCCCTCCAAACCCAAACCTTCTCAACACCTGAAGCAAGAAAGGCCAAGAGACCCTGTCATAGGCCTTTGCCATATCTAGCTTCAAAACTATATTTTCCCCTCTATTTGGTCTTCGAATATCAGAAATCAGCTCCTGAGCCAATAGAAAGTTATCAAAAATTTGCCTGCCCTTTACAAATCCACTTTGTTGAGGAGAAATAATGCTTGGAAGCACCTTTGCCAAGCGAGCAGCCAAGATCTTTAAAATTATTTTATTGACAAAGGTGCAAAGACTAATAGACTGAAATTGATTGAAATGTTGGGGGACATTAACCTTGGGGAGCAATACGAGTAATGTAGAGGAAATACTTTTCGGCAGTTCATGCCCACAGAAGAAACTCGTCACAGCTTCACATATATCTGTGCCAATTACCTCCCATGCAAAAGTAAAGAAATGACCAGTAAAACCGTCCGGTCCAGCCGCACTCTCCCCATCCATCGAAAATACCACAGATCTTATCTCATCATTCGAGGGAAAACTTTCCAATTCAGCATTTTGTTCTTCAGAAATTAACTTAGGAACCATTTCCAAAACATTCAATGATCCCATGGTAGGCTCCGCTGATAGTAATGACTTGAAGAATTTCTCCGGTTCTGCCGAAATGTGGCCTTCGTCTGATATCCACTCCCCCTGGTCGTTCTTAATATGATGTATGATTGATTTAGCTCTCCTCTCTGCCACCACCGAATGGAAATACTTCGAATTTGTGTCTCCGTCCTTCAACCATTTAACTCTAGATTTTTGTTTCCAAAACGCTTCCTCCCTAACAAGAGAATTTTTCAGGATCGCCCTTGCTTCTTGTAGAGAAAGCCAGTGTGGTTGAGATGGCTCATTGATAAATGCATTCTCTGCTACCTCTACTGCTTCTTCAGCTTGCTTCACCGCATCAAAAATATTACCAAACACCTCACGAGACCAAAGTTGGACGGCTCGCTTAACAGAGCGTAACTTTGTAGCCAGCCGTTGTAGTGGTTTCCCAGAGCATGGGACTGCCCAACTTGACCTAATAACATCCAAGATTTCTGGCCTCGTCATCCAAATGTTCAAAAATCGAAATGGTTTAGGCTTGTTGTCCAGTCTAGTTGAAGTCGAAATTAAGAGCGGGGAATGGTCCGAAGGTTCCCTTGCCAGATGTTGCACCATAAAAGAAACTCCCAACGAAGAAATCAACTGATTCACAAGCACTCTGTCCAGACGTTTCCAAATACGAGCCAAACCACCCCTATTGTTACACCATGTAAAGGGCAACCCCGAAAAGCCAGCATCAGAAACACCCGCTAGAGACATAAATGTTCTCAACTCCATCCCTTCATCCACTCGAAAAGGCAATCCGCCCCTCTTCTCATCTGTACTAACAATAGCATTGAAGTCCCCCATCACCATCCACGGGCAATCTGAAGGATTTTCAGCTAACAAATTGGTCCAAAGCAATGTACGCTCTTGCTCGGTGGACTTTGCATGAACAAAATAGACATAAACTGGACTTGGTAAAAGTTGAGATGTAACTTTAAGAGATAAATGTTGAGCCGATTCTCCAACACGATCACAAGTAAAAGATTTCTGGAAGAAAACCCAAATAGAACCGTGGCTATTGACAAGCCAACATTCCATTTTGAGACGAGCTCCAATCAAATGTATGTCACACGGTGAAGTCTTAGGCTCACAAATAGCCAGTAAAGGAATAGAAAACTCATCAATCATCCGTTTCAACCTTTGAAAATTTGGAGTACGCGAGATACCCCGAATATTCCAAAATAAAAAATTAATCATGAGACAAAGCAGAAAAAGAGTTTGAAGATACCTTGGACTTAGAGCGTAAAGACCGATTACTCGTGGGAAGGATTCGAGAACTCTTCGGTTTTGCCTTATTAACCAAATTAAGCCCCTTCCCGCCAGTAACCTTGTGTTGAGCTTGTTGAATGATGGGATCAAGATTAAAAATATCAATAACCAAGGATTCGGATTCACCATGTTACCCAGATAACATCCCTCTCGGTGATAATCTCCCAGGTCTATGTTCTGCATTGGAGACCTCCGCCTCTGCAAGTTGGAGCTCGGCATCTGATATTTCCTCTCTCGAGTCAGACAAATCCTCTTCTACTTCTACGATGCCCACATCAACCTGGACAAAATTATTGTCAAGAGTGAGAGCGGTTTGATGCTGTGAAGGAGATGTGTGCTTTGTTTCACCCCTTGGCTGAAGTGAAGACAAAAATGGGCTGTCACTAACTTTAGCAAGAGTTGGCTTTTGTTGTTGCGATGACCCAGCAGTAGTCCGTTGCTATAATAAATCAGAAATCCCATCTTGAATTTCTTCCCCTTGAGAAAGCTTGACGTGAGTTGAAGAGTGTACATTGTCTCGTGTTTGTCGGCCACCGAAATCAGTAAAGAGATTTTGCAACTTAGTGTTTTCGGCTCCGTGATAATGTTCAACGCATAAAGTTTGTTCCACAATGGATTGAGGCCCCTCAATGTCATGGTCATGAATATTGTCGACACTATCAATTTGCATTGGATAAGTGTCTGACATTTGCTTTCTTTCGACAATTTGTTGCTGTAATTCTCCCAAAGTATTCTCCACTGCCATTTGTTGCTGGGACCCTTCATTATCATGATGTTGTGCAATGTTCTTCATGCCATCATCCAAAATGGGTTGTCCAGTAGAATCCAAAGCTACTTTTTGTTGTCCCACATCAGTAACTCCATTCTCTGCCGTAACCGTTGCCACATCAGAGACGAGCTAAACAGATAGAGCAACTGCTGCTGTGTTTTCTTCATTGTCATCCACACCTGTTAATGTCAAATTCTCAGAATCTTTCTCATTAGTAATTCTATTGTGCTCAGGTGAAATATGTGAACGATCTACCATAAGATCATTGTTCCCATCAGTATCCATTATTTTCCTTTCGTCTTCGAACTGGACAGACCGCACATTCTTCACCCTTGCATCTGTTGATGTCCCTTCATCCTCAATCATACCAGGAAATGGCACTTCATCAGTAACTTTCCCATTAGAAAGGGTCTTACGCATTTGTTTGGTTACTAGCATGGAGTCATGTTGACTTTGTAAATGTAAACCATGTTGCAGCCGCTTGGATTGAGTATATTCCACCTCAGTCGAATTCTTTTTGCAGTCCACAGACAAATGACCCAATCTCCAGCAACAAGAACAGTACGGTGGCAGATTCTCTGGTACTATCTTTGCCAAAAACCTGATTCTCCTTCAACAGCTACCCAGATCCTTGGTACAACTTGTTTCGATACATCAATCTCCACACATACCCTGGCCACACTAGGTCTTGTCCCAGCAGCCGTTGCCGAATCCAAGAACAAAGGTCTTCCTACTGGAGAAAGTATGGAGAACAAAGAATGTTTATCAAAATAATGGATAGGTAAATTAGGAAGACCTACCCAAACTGGAACCAAAGATGATTCTTTATGCACATGAAACTCCCTGGTCCATCGGAATACACGCATCGGATATTTGCCCAATTGCCAAATCCCTCTCGTCCAAATCCTGTTAAAATCTGATTCAGCTGAGCACTTAATCAAAACATGTCTATAATCCATCAATCCAATGGAAACTTGATCTTTCAGATTTAGTGAAGAGAAGAACTTGCGAGTATCCTCCAACGACGGTCTTCCATGAGAAAATTTTCCAACCAAAGCCCATCTAAACGGTGCCGCAAGTTTATCCACATCTTCTCTGGAAAATATAACCGCAGCTTCACCCTTGTAAACAGACGCTTGCCGAATTGTAGAAGGCTGTGAGAAAAGTTGGGAAAAAGATTTTTTTTCTGTAGGAGACCTTTGCCCCTCAGCCGATGGCTGAAGGGCAGCCATTCAAGCTAAATGAATTCACGGAGAAACCAAGCTTTTTAGAAAGAAGGTTTTTAGAGAGAGAAAGAAACCAATCAACTATATAACTCAGTTGAGAATAGATAATTTTGACAAAATGCACTAGAATTAATCTTTTTACACCATTTTTATAGTTATTGGTTAGTCTTGAATTTGACACAAAAGACATGACTGAAGTTTGCATGGACTTTTACATGAACTATAATACACCTCCTTCACAGAAGATCAATCGCCCATATATAGTATAAGTGGCAAGAACATTGATGAATTCCTTTTATTTTATCCTTCTGTATCACGATTAAAGTGCTATTGTCGCACCTAAATTCAAGATTTAAATAATTTTAATATCTTCATTTTTAGTTAGAATTTGTAATGAAATTAATTTATATTTTTTATGGATGTATTTTTAATATTCGCATCTTTGCATTTCAAGTATGAGATGTAGTTTGTAAATACTAAAGACATTACAGCACAACATGTATATTTAGATACCTACTAATCATATAGTTATGGTTTGTTACGTTTTGAAAGGCATTGCATTACAATTTTTACCTTTTTTGTTATATATTTGAAATTTTTTATTTAATTATATATATTCCAAATGCACAATCCTGAATAAGTAGTTTATCATTCAACATCCGTCAACATTACAAAAAATTAAAAATTAATTTGAAATGATTACGTTAATCCTTTTGCATGATGAATCCTGCCTAGTAAGACTGAAATACTTGTGTGTGAAACGTCCAAAAATTCTTTAAAATAGATGTCATTAATTTTAAAGCAATAGAATTGTGTCCTATTATCCTTGGTTTCATAAATCAAGTATGTGGCTTAAACATTATTATTCTCTCCTATTTAGATAACATGGGCGTCAACAAATTTTTCTTCAAATAGATTTATTACCAAATGCTATGGTATCGATTATTAAGTAAATGATTATACTTTTCAATTGCTTATGGTGTCAATCTAGAGAAAAGTTCGTTCATTATTTTCAAGATACAATATTTAAATTTGAAAAGTTTGAAATTCTTTATAAATCATTTTTTTAATAGTATGTATTGGATGTACTTGCAGCATAGGATTAGAATACAATTAAAGCAAGCACTATAACTATGTGTTATGTACTTGTAAACCTTTTTTGTTAATATATGTCAACTTTTGTAGAATTTTTTAGATTCATTTAGTGCTAGAATAATTTAGTTACTTATTAAATAAATACAGTTGTTAGCATATTTGTTAACAAAAAATCATGTTAAATTGTTAACAAATATTTTTGCTAAAATTTAGATTAATTTAATTTATTAGCAAGTAGTTTTGTTGAAATTTTTATAGAGATTTGTTAGTTGCAAGTTACGTTAGTTGTTTTATGTAATAGCGAGTTGATGAATGAAGAATATAAATTTATTTTCAATGCTACTACTCCAACTGCGCGCTACTGCTACTGCTACTACGTAATTACCAACAATTACAAGCATAGTTATTAAACCCGGCCTAACCCGACGATTCAACCGGTCAATCCGGTCAACCGACCATGAAACCTGGCTGGATTGTTAATTGGATCGTTTGTGTAAAAAATCCGTTGACTTGTCAAGGACCGGCGGTTCAACCGGTCAACTCAGTTGAATCGGACGGTTTTGTAAGGAACCCAATTGTTGGGTTAAAAATTTGCATAGTTATTAAACTTGACCCGACCCAGCGATTCAACCGGTCAACCCGATGAACCGACCATGAAACCGGGCTCGATCATTAATTGGATCGTTTGTGTAAAAAATCCGTTGACTTATCAAAGACCAACAGTTGAACTGGACGGTTTTGTAAGGAACCTAGTTGTTGGGTTAAAAATTTTTAGAAAATGTTGCAATGGTGATTCAAACCTCGAGTATAGGAATAAAATGCACTCACCACTAAACCAACAACCCATTTTGTGCTTATTTAGTCCTTCTATATTATATATTAGAACTATATTCTTATTTTATTTCTTCAAAACAAAATTTGTTTGGAATCTTTTAATAAAATTTATTATTCCCCAAATTCTATAAGTTATGAAATGGATTTAAAAAATAACATATTACACAATTTATTTTTAAGACAAATATTATTCTTAATAACCTTTTGCACTTAAAATTCGTAAATAAACTAGATAATTACACTTAGATAAAATTTTATACTTGAAATTTGGTAGACTAGTAATTAAATTTAGATTTTGTTAATTCTTATAAGAATTAATTATTCTATAATAAATTAGACTAACTAAGTATTTACTATGGTATAGTTTAGTATAGTTTCAACCATATCAAAAAGTATGAAATATAATATTTAAATATATTTAGTGACCCACCGATTGGATCACTCACCCACTGGTTGAATCAGTAATCCGTTGACCCACTTCTTTCACCGGATTCCTCCCAGGGTCGGGTTTGATAACTATGATTACAAGCCTATAATTAAGGGGAGAAGGATGGGTTGGGTGGTACAGGAAAGGAAGTGTAAGTGAGCAATACCAAGTTCGAAACCTCCCACTTATACTAAAAAAAAACTATCATTAAGAGCAATTTTGAGAGTAGTTTGTTGCATATTTTCTCAATGTACACTACCAATCAACCTTGTGTTATTGATTTTGGCCCTCTCATGTGCATAATTTTCATTCATTAATGAACATTAGTAATAGCGACTCCTACTTTGAATGGCAGAAATGGGAAACTAATTTGCTGAAAATGCCTCACAACCTCAAAAAAAGTTTAGAGTTAAGCCTATTTTGAACCATGATAATAGGAATTTTAGTGTTTTCTACGCACTGAATGTTGAAATAACAGTTACGGATTCTGCCAATTACATGGTTAAAGGACTACAAATACCATACAATCGAATTTGGTTAAAGGATTAGATATACTCTCATTCACTTTAGCATTAAATGAACTGCTTCACATGCTAATATGTAGGTCCATGTAATTTAGGATATGTATGAGCCTGCATATTTGGAAATGAAATTGAAGGTACATTTCTTAATTCTCACCAGCCAGACCAACAAAAATTCGTATAAGACTTTACCTCGAGTGCAAATTCCGCTCTAGATTTGATTAATACTCAAAAATTTAGATAAAGAATAGCAATTAGCAAGCAAATATGATATCTATCGCTAGTAACTATAATTTTACTCACTATGAAAAAAAATTTCGGTTAATTTTTTGTAAAGAAATAAAATGTCAATATCAGTAAAGGGTAGTAAATTTTCATTCTAACAGTTACAAACTCCATATCTTGTCTAGAGAGATCTAAAGTTATCTACCAACCTCAAACAAACTTGAGTACGCGTAAATGTCACCCCAAATGATCAATATACTTGAGTTTTTTTTTTTCAATTTTCATCGGGCACCAGAATAGAATGAGAAGTAGAAAATCAAAACCTTTCTTCTACACTGAAAAGCCAAGAACAAAGAGCGTCCACTGTATTATGGAAATATGTTGTCATCATTAGGAATTGGGAAATAGATGTACGTAAAAAATGGATTAGAAGAGTCATTATCATGATTTCCTTTTTTTTATATATATATTCTAAAGTCAAATGAACTCAGAATATAGATCAAGACAAGGGTACGGAGAATAGCCCTGGCTGTACAAATTAAGCTACCAAAGTACACAATGCATCCATAAGCTTACATATTCCACTGATAGCAAAAGATAGACTGTCAATTAAGCACTTGCTTGTTTAGCAACAGTCATGTATGTTAAGCACTGGAGACGTTTTTCAATGCTCATACTTAAAGAAATGAATAAAGGGATAATTGCAGAAACCTCCCCTGACTTTTATAGTAATAGCATTGACCTCCCCTATCAATTTTGAAATAGCATTGACCTCTCCTATCAAAAGTTGGAGGCAATTTAATAGGCAAAAGTAGGTTAATTTACTAAAGTACCCCTGACATGATTTAATTTTACCAGATGAATGTGATGAGTACTTTCATCAAACCCAACAAAACATTTGTTAATAAAAATTACACTAAATTAACTATTTCTGCAGAGTTTAACTAATTAACTAATTAACTAAATAACTAATAATCTAATTAATTAATAACTAATTATCTAATTAACTATTAACTAATTATCTAATTGTTAATAGTTATTAACTAATCAAACTATTTCTGCATAGTTAAACTAATTAACTATTAACTAATTATCTAATTAACTATTAACTAATTAACTAATTATCTAATTAATTAATTAACTAATTTCTATTTATCTAATTAACTAATTTCTATGTATCTAATTAACTAATTAACTAATTAAATAAAGCTGTTGTCTGTCCGAAACTAACAAACTATTTGCATGTTAAACTAATTAAATAACTAATTATCCAATTAATTAATTAACTAATTTTTGTTTATCTAATTAACTAATTATCTAATTATCTAATTAACTAATTAACTAAAGTTGTTGTCTATCCGAAACTAACAAACTATTTGCATGTTAAACTAATTAACTAACTAATTATCCAATTAATTAATTAACTAATTTTTGTTTATCTAATTAACTAATTATCTAATTATCTAATTAACTAATTATCTAAAGTTTTTATCTATCCGAAACTAACAAACTATTTGCATGTTAAACTAATTAACTAATTAACTGCTTAACTAATTAACTAACTAACTATCCAATTAATTAATTAACTAATTTTTGTTTATCTAATTATCTAATTAACTAATTAACTAAAGTTGTTATCTATCCGAAACTAACAAACTATTTGCATGTTAAACTAATTAACTACTTAACTAATTAACTAACTAATTATCTAATTAATTAATTAACTAATTAACTAATTTCGTTTATCTAATTAACTAATTAACTAAAGCTGTTGTCTATCCGAAACTAAGAAACTATTTGCATGTTAAACTAATTAACTAATTAACTGCTTAACTGATTAACTGATTAACTAACTAATTAACTAATTTCTATTTATCAAACTGATTAATTAACTGATATTTTTTGTAACACTTTTTGAATTTTACTTACAAACATTGATGTTTTTATCATAAATTAAATGTTTGAAAGTAAAATACCTATAACGAGCCGATACTTTAAATAGGTAATGCGTACTGCATATAATTTAACATGCAAATAGTCTGTTAATTAGTTAGTTAGTTAAGCAGTTAATTAGTTAATTAGTTTAACATGCAAATAAATTTGTTAGTTTCGGACAGACAACAACTTTAGTTAATTAGTTAATTAGATAAATAGAAATTAGTTAATTAGTTAATTATATAATTAGTTAATTAGTTAATAGTTAATCAGATAATTAGTTAATAGTTAATTAGTTTAACTATTATCTAATTAGATAATTAGTTAAGCAATTGTCAAGCAAATAATAATTGTCAAGCAAGAAGAGGGCAAAATTGGAAGAAATTTCTTATCTCACTTCTACAAAAGCTGTCAGGGAGGTTTCTGCAACGAATTGTTACTGTTCAGGGGAGGTGAATGCAATTTTTAAACCTAGAGGGGAGGTCATTGAAAATATCAGAAATCTCAGGGGAGGTTTCTGCAATTATCCCATGAATAAATACATAAAATTCGACAAACAACCCAAAAAAAAACCCTTTTGATCTAATATATTCTCTTTGAAAGACTTCCATAGTGGAAGATATTTCATGCCATAAGAGAAGGGAAGTTTTGGCACAACAATTGCGGAAAGTACACAGGTCCTTTGCATCTGAAGGGTTCTCTTCATTTTCTTTTCATGCATCACCATTCTCCTCTGCTAAACTTTCTTCCACTGGTTCCAGAATGGCAGCAACCCGTTTCTTAAGGACCTTCTTTGTCCCAGGAACCATATCTGCAGTCTTAATCTCCCATCCCTTCTCTGGACAGTCACCATATCTGCTGTCCGAATCTTAAGTGAGTCTGTCCCGAGTTCGGACGTATCTTTCCGCCCCACAAAGATAGAAGTAGCTAGATAAACAGGAATTAATTCTAACTCCCACATAATGGAAAAAAAGTAGAAGGTCCCGAGAAGAAAATAATCCTATTTGAGCACTGTACATAGCTAACATCAAGAAATTAAATAATCAAGAATCCCTAGTAACTGGCCAGGCTGCTAAAGTCGCTAAAGTTATGTGAATCCCGTTGGTAAAATAGGTCCTATAGAAAGTCCATCTATTCCTAATCTCCAATGGAAATCAAACAACTATATCCATTTATAATCCTCCATCAGTTGAATTAATGGATCATCTGTTTGGAAATGATAACAGAATGTACAGGTCGTTAGAAGGAGTTTGAAAATGCATATAAATATAGCATACCAATGGATGACCCTCTTTCCTCTATGGGGAAGAAAACAAATTAAGAAATCTGCAAAAATTGGGGGCTCTAGTTATAATTCAGAAATGATTCGTGTATATATTTCATAGAAATATGAAATCAAAGTAGGCAATAAAGTAGCTGGAAGACACGGAAACAAAAGTATTATTTCAAAAATTTTGACTAGACAAGATATGCCTTTTTTGCATGATGGAAGACCTGTTGATATGGCTTTCAACCCACTAGAAGTAACTTCATGAATGAATCCAAAATTCAAGTGGACATTATGCACTTGTTACATAGCAACCCTTTAGGGGAAGGGCAAAGCAAAAGGACAGAGGGTAGGAGAAATGGAGATTTGGGCTCTAGAAGGGTTTGGTATTACTCATATTTTACAAGAAATACTTACTTATAAATCTGATTATATTAGAGCTCGGCAGGAAGTACTTGGTACTATGTCGTTGGAGGAACAATACCGAATCATCTAATCGAGGGTAAATCATATTGATAATGTCCTTTTAACCAACCTTTCCATTGATCCATTCCATAACTGGAAAGTTTCTTAAGACTTAATTCATTCTGAATTATTCCTTGTTTTTCAAACGAATGCTTTAATTTCAGTTTTAGGCAAATATATAAAACTTCCATTTCCTTTTGTGGAGTGGCTGGCTAGTGCCAGAGTGCTAGGAGGTGTCCCTTTGTTCTGTTTTATAATAATATTGTTGTAGTGGTTATTTACATCATGCTCAGAATTTACTATACCAATTTGCAAGGAAATCCATGACCAAAAAAAAAATTTTTTTTTTTGCCCTCAATTACGAGGTAATCTCTCTCTCATTTAGCTGCTGCAAATTCAGATTTTCTTTTTCACCTTATCTAGATCAAGCATTTGAGGTTTCACTAAAGGCATGGATTAAGACAGCCCCGTTATTTTAAATTTAGCGATTACGGCGTAATGAGCTTTACTTCTGAATACAGGTCCATAATAATGGTTAAAACAACCTTCTTAAAGGTGCAGATTAGTGACTTAGTGCTTGAATTTGGGCACGAGTAAAACTTACTTCAAAGATGAATAGGGTTAATTTGGTACTAATTGAGGACTTTATGATGCAAATGCAGGTCTAAAAGAAATAGGGGTCGATAAAAATATCATATTATTTATCCCAAATTTGGGACATGAGAGTTATCATGGTACCTGAAAAATGGGATACCAGTGTCACGGTACCTCCCGAGTATTTCATATATGGTTTGAGATTCTAATATACGTTTTCACGTTATACTAAATTGAGTATAAGACTGGAAACTGGAGCTAATTTTTTTTTGGGTGACTTTTTTATTTGCCGAATTTGCCTTGCTCTTTATAATTCTATTAACAAAAAATAAGGATCAATTTTATGATTTCATCTTGTTACTTATTTTGATGGGCAATAATTAATTCATAGTTTGACTTTTAGGTAAGACTTTAGATTTTGCATTCTGTTTATCAAAACTAAATTTTTTTTTCCTCTTGTGAAAGTTGAGAATTTTTGTTAGGATACAAAAGTCAAGCACAACTATTTTAATTTTTTTGTTTTTTTCGCAAAGTATCAATTAATGTTAATGTACATGGATGATTAGTTTTTAAGTCCATTAGATATCCATGTCCAATATCTCCAAATTCTTTCAATTTCGTTTTCTTCCTGTCTAAGATTCGGTTTTGCTATAAATTATTCCTACGCTCAAAATTCAAGTCAAGTGTAGAGAATAAGAAGAAATTCTAGTTGGATTCCCTCCGAAATTTTTTTTTTTATTGTTAGTTATATTCCCTTTTTTTACTCCCTGGATTCTGTAGGAGTGAAAGAAAGAATAGATTAGGGCTTTCTTCAACTGTCCAACGTTTATAATTTTTGCCAATCCAACTCTTGCCCAAACTTTTTATGTCTCCTAAATTAACCTCCAAACTCTGATAATAATTGCTGCAATGCTTGTAAATTTCTTTTAACCACAGTAATTTCTATTTAGTCACTATATTCACACTTATCACACTGTAAATCCCAAATAATTGGTTGGGGGAGACTATATAGCAAATTGGTCTTGATTGCAAATATTAAGAAATGGTCATGATGCCTATTTCTTATATAGTAATATTATTTTAGAAAATTATTACATTTTTAATATCTAACTCCTTTACAATTAAAAAAAAAAAACTACCGTACCATTCCTAAGGAATTTTACATTACAATATGATAATATTCATCAAGTAAACTAGAATGCATAAATATATATTAAAAAAAAGATTTTCTTTGAGATGCTTATTAAGCTTTTATAATGATTATACACCTACAACTGTATAATTGGTTACTTTCCAAAAAAATATTTTTTGAAAATTTTTTAGCAGGAGAGAGATGGGAGTTAAGAAGCGGAAAGGGAGAAGGAGAATTGAAACCGGGACCTCTAAGTCTTGTGGCTTCCTTGGCTACATATTTGCATTTAATTAAACACTAAAAAAACACAACAATCCATGTTTTCATGAACGATTCAATTTCTAGATAAATTAATAAACTTGCTGGTGTAACAGTTGAAAAATCACAATAAACAAAGTTGCAACATCTGGATAAAAAGCAACTAATTGCAACAAAGTTGCTTGTGTAAAAGTTGCTTTGCGTGCGTTGGTTTTCTTGATTTATAATCCATTCAAGCAACCTTTGGTGCTCATGGTAGCTCTAGCTCAAGTGTTACCTTTGAGAATTGTTAGAAATGACTAGTGGGAACATGAAATCTTCTTGTAGCATGCATCAAACCATAGGACAATCTGTCTACAGAATTTTGGGAATTGCAAGAATAGTTCCTAAGCATATCTATACTGCTGCCTCTAGGACGAATTTTTCAACGTGCTAGTTTCATGATGCAAAATTCAAACATCTACCAATTTTTTATTTCTAGACTGATTAAGATCCGATAATTAGAGGTTTGAGCAAACAGGTCTTGAGAAGAAGACTATATTCTTCCAATTAACGAGCAAGTTAAGCTTCGGAACAATAGTTTCTCTGGGATTGGTTGGATTCTTCTGATGAACAAGGATGAAGAAAGTGTACTGGGCCAAGTTTGAATCAGTAAATTGCACTGTATTGTCTGACTTTCGAGTTTGTCAAGTGACAGTATCAGATTTGCCTTGCTCTGTGAATGCTTTGCTCTGAATTTTGTGCTTTTCTTATTGTTCAGGTTTGGATCGCATTAAGAGAATCGCCTACAATTGTAATGCTTGGCAGATAAACTTAATTTCAAGTAAAGAAGCATCATGCTTGACATGACTGGAGTGAACAGGCAGCACATTAGAAGAAAATTCTCCTCATGACTGAGAGTGAAAATATAACGTTTAAATCAGAGTCATACTCGCAGAAAATTAGAAAACTTTGGAAATGTAAAAGAGTGAACAGGCAAAAACTCAAGTTGTTTGTCATTTTGGATTTGCAAAATCTCTATTTTGTCTAGTCCAGTAGAAGCTAAAGCCACAAGGCATTTCATAATTTCTTCTGTTTCATTCACCCCCAACCCATAATATGAACTAAAGCTGCCATGGAGTAGACCGGGTCAAGTTCACAGTGCAGCTGGTTTTTATTGCAGAAAAGGTTTTGCATCCAACACCCAAGGAAATCCATCAATGCCCTTCCACTTTCTTCTGCCACCATTCCAAGAATTTGGTCTGGGCAGCCACGGTATTCAACCGATAGAGCTGCAGATGGTGGTTTGCGATTTCCTGTCCAAATGTCCAGCCAAAGACAGCCCCAGCAGCAAAAGATAGCCCAGCACCTAGCAAACATATCCAGTAGAGAAAGTGACAAAGTTCCTCTTCAACTAAAACAGTATTTGAACTTTATTATGTTCAAACTCCCACAAAGACTCTTACTAAAGCTATGAAAACCCAAAATAATGGCCTACACTTCGTACTGTATGCAGCCATCTACAAGAAACAGCGACTGGTTTTGTACTGAATGAAAGCAAATTAAGCTCATTTTCTAGTTTGTGCATGTACCTTTGCGAGGAAGACGAGTTCCAGGCAAGGATCATTACACAAGATAGAAAACAAGAAAAAGTGGAAACAAAAAAAACGTATAAGATTGTTTCTCCTTGCAATTTCTTCAGGAAGTAAGCCAACAATAAACAGAAGAAACCAACATGACAATGTGGATGACTCTCTCTTGACAGAAAGAAGTTACAGAGAACTGCCTTCAAAAGTAATTGCACCAGAAAGCCAAAAATACAGAACCTAAAGCTCATGAAAACTTTATTATGTTTCTTCACTGCAAATCATTTTACAGCCACAGTTTAAAGCTGGTTTCAGCCAGAAACACATGTCATCTACATGAGAATGCAGAATTGTTCCATATCCTTTTACATGGTTTCAGCCAGAAACAGATGTCATCACTGCAAATCATTTTACAGCCACAGTTTAAAGCTGGTTTCAGCCAGAAACAGATGTCATCTACATGAGAATGTCCTCACTGTATATGCATGAAATGGAAGGGGACTTTGCTAAGGAAATGGATCTT